>NC_061870.1:34404688-34606052 GCF_907164915.1 Impatiens glandulifera
AGTTCAACGGATGTTCAAAAGCAGCACATGCAAGATGCTGCTCAACCACCTAAATAAATAAAGAACACACAAAAGAATTATAGTTCGTCACTATGTCCAAGAATCTAGATAACGAAATTAATGAAATGACATTCAAAGGGCCAAAATAAATCAACAAATGTAAATTACAAAAACCTGATGATTCCTTGCATCAATAGGACATGACTCAATTGGGCTACCAAAGAGTTTCTGGGGAAATTTCATAAAGTATTGATCAAGAGGTCCATCAAATGCAACATAAACAGAAAGTGAAGGCTTTTCCCTTCTCCCTGATCTCCCAGCTTGCTGCCACAGACTAAAATAATTAAGATTTTAGATAATTACAAGTACACAAATAACCACATCCTTGATTTAAATAAAAACGTCATTGAGTATCATACCTCGCTATGCTACCAGGAAAACCCAGGTGCAGGGTAACATCAATATGTCCAACGTCGATACCTAACTCTAGGGCATTGGTAGCAGCAACACCACTAACCTTGCCCGCAAAGAATTCACTCTCAATTTTTCTCCTATCCTGTTCTATCCATAAGCATATGTTAAAATAAAATTATTAACTGATAGATGTAAGCCATGTGGTCCCAAGAGCATCCCATTATGAGCATTTATTCAATCTCAGGAATAAGAACACATGTAAATTACAAAAATAACAATTTGTTGGATCAATGACAAAAAACAAGAGAATCAAGCAGCTATAATTTTGTCTTTCTTTCAAATTTGAGCCAAGCAGCTATACAATATGCTTCACTTAATTGACCGGTGACAAAGTACGGGAAGGAATCAGGTGGGAATGATGGTCATATCTTCATTGAATATCATCCAAGTTTATGACCCAGACAGATTCTTTATTCATCAAATATTAATATATTAGAAAATATTTTTTTATGGTTGTCAAGTCTTTTTTATTAAGATAGGCCAATTTGAATATTTGATCAAGTTCGGGATTTTATTTTATTTTGCATGTTTTGAGATACACGACCTATTTGAATATCACACACATGTTCGTGGGACCTAATGTTTAACACTTATTGTCAGGAAATTTTGTGATAAAAGTTCTCAACAAACATCTGGTGTGTGGAGGGATAAAAGACTAGGATCGCAGGAAGAAAAAATGGAAGAGTTTTTGTTCACATGCAAATGTTATTGCAAACTTAAATTGCTGAAAAGAACAACACATCAAAGTTGGCAATAATAGGATTTCAAGCAAAAGGTCAATGCACTGTACAATGATTTTTATTTATTTTTGATCGGACTGTACATTGATATGAACCTTATGTTCAAGCACCTCTCTGTATCACTAAACTCTACATCATGTTAAAAATACCCACTGACCTCGGCAATGTAGCCAGCGCGGTAAGCACATATAGATTGAACCAAATGAGGTGCTGTCTGCTGAAGGATTTCACGCCTGTAAATTGGAAAATGCCATTGGGGACATCTTTTATCAGAACACAGCAGAGGTTGAGTTCAACATATTCAGAAAGGGAATATGTAACTTACGTATAAGATAATACAAGTTCACAAAGCTTGCGTGATTTGCAAAATGCAATGCAACGAAGTCCATGTTGGATGATTTCTGCGAATATAGAAGACATCTCTAAAATGGGGCTGAAAAAAAAGAAACAGTAAGGCATTGATATTAATGTTCACATTGATCATGAAAAAGTATAACTAAGAAGGCAGTTGGCAGCAACAGAAATATTTTCAAATGCTAGCATGAACCGGTGCAGAATTTCTGATTTTAAGTCTCCAACGAGCCTTCTCCTGCCTTTAAAAGGTCTAAGTTGAGCTTTACAGTATTCTAGAAATCATCTCTCAAGCATTGAGCAAAATTGACTTTAGTTTCTTTAATTTTACTAAAAATGCTTCCATGGAACAAAAGAAACTTTAGTCAATTGAAAATTTGCCTAGGTCTATAGAAAACCTACAAAATTAATGGAAAAACTGTTGCAAGCAAACTACCATCATAATGGTTTACATTTCCCAAACTTATTGTTGCCTTCTAGAGACATTTTTTTTTTTCAAACAAGTGACTAACCCTATATATGAGTGTACTACAGTCAGCTACACAAATTTAACTCCTTAAGATTTTTTCATGAAAGGAGGGTATCTGCATTTACATGATGATCATTATGTTCATTTTCATCCAAAAAATAAGTGAAACCCCAATTCATTCATCTGTTATCTTGTACTCCATTCTGACAGGCTTTCCTCATTTTACTTGAAGAATGAAAGTTGTTAAACTAAACAACTTAACATCGCATAACTAATTACCTTCCACGTTGCATAACAACCTTATGATCAGATTCTTTGTCATTAGGGATACTTTTAGTTTTGTCCATCATCTGTAGCCAGCAATTTTAGTAATTAATAACACTTGTAAAGATTAAAACAATAAATGTGAAAGAATGGAAGGAAATAAAATAAAGCTCTTACACGTTGAGGAGGATTCCAGAGGACAAAATATTTTGGACCACTCGGGCTACCATCATTTTGTATCAACTCCACTGATGATAAGTTAGCAAGCTTCTGGAACATCAAATAGAATGATTTGTTATCATCAAGGAGAAACAAATGTGTGCAGTATAAATGTCAACAAAATACATATTTTTCTAATTCCTAGAACCACTTACCATAGCATGTTCTTGAGGGTTACCAGAGGTTGCTGTGCAAAACACAAAAGATGGGCAACTACCATAAACTGCACAAATAAATGAAAACGAAATGGTACTGAAGCCTTACTGGGAGTAATAAAGTCCCATCCCTTAATAATATGTGGAATATACATACTGTGACTACATAACCGGAGGAGTCTCCTCAATATAAGAGCAGCATGACATCCAAATGCTCCTTTATAGGCATGGGCTTCATCAAAGATGATAAATCTGCTCAAAACAAAGTAATTGTGTAATGAACATAAAATTGATATTGAGTGCACTAGCAAAAGTTTTCAAAAGACGAGATAGAGAAATTGTAGTTCAATATTCCTTGTTGCCAACAATATTTTTTCAGGTTCCCGCTAAAGAGAAAAACAAAATATAGTTTTACAAAGATTACTAATTTTACCTAAGGTTTGATAAAATTCGTCCAAATTTGTCATGGAATGGCAAAATGGAAGTATGCAACATGTCTGGATTTGTGATCAACTGCACATTTAAACATGGTAGAATGAGATATAAGGAAATGGAAACATGGTCAAAATCATATTAAATTACGAACCCTGCCTTTCCCAAATAAAAACACGGTAGTGAAACCCATGTTTACTGAATGCATACCAGCCTAGCATTCTCACGTAGCCATATCCTATATTCCTGAGAAGTATCCCCATCATAGATTCCAATGTTTAGCTTGAAATTAAGCCCTTCGAACATAGATGACATGACTCGTAGTTGGTCTTGAGCTAATGCCTATATATGCAAGAAATTTGATGATCAAGATATTGCAGAAACATCAAAAACAGAGGCGAATTGCTATTCAACCAAACCATGAATAAAAATTGAACTTGCTACATTCAATAAAGATATATATCATACCTTAGTTGGAAACAGATATAGAGCACATGAAGTTAAATCCTGGGATAATACTTCAAGGACTGGCACATTATAACATACAGATTTGCCACTAGATGTCATTGTTGCAACAACTACGCTCTTTCCAGCCAAGGATGCCTGAATTGACTTTGCCTAGAATATCAATGAGTATAAGAATATATTGCAAGAAAATAAAAGACACCTGAATAAAAAAATATTACAGGTAAATTACATTTATAGAAGACGTCTAGTCAACGTCAAAAAGTATTTAAAACAATAAAGGCATATTCAACTCTAGTAGAACAAAGGCACTCTCTTCTAGTTATGACTGAAAATATATCAATGAAATAAACAATGGCCAATATCACGTTTTGACTTTTATTGTTTCATTCTTAATAGATTTTTCACAATTTAATCCATGTATCAGTCATTCTCTTCAGAATTGGGAATAAAAATCTAGTTTTAATCTCTTTTCCTTTGGGCAACATTAAAACCACACCTACAAGAAGCCCTTCCCTTTTGCCGCATAACCTACTCCATATAAGTTAGGTACTCATTCTAGGGAACTGACTCCTAAAAAAACTCATGTTTTCACTATTTTTATCCTACAAAGCATGCTACAAACTACTAGAGGAATTATCCAACCACAATTTGTATATCAACCTTTGTCTTCTTTTCCGAAAAAATCTATTGGACTATGTTGGATTCAAGCCCAAACTTCCCTTGTCCAACCTTATTATTTCCAGTAGGAGCAAGCTTGCCCTTATTTTCCAAATCAACCATATCTCAGGCCACTTGCAAGTGGGTCATAACCTTATGTCATCTTGAAGAAACACCCCAGCTATTTTACCCCATCCTTACCTCATAAAAAATATCCCATTTAGGAACATCTCAGCTTGCATCTGTTTGAAACCAAGAGAAGAGAATGCCTTCTCTAACCTTTTCAAGAACTACTCTAATTCCAACACATTGACAAACATATGCTTTGACCTTGGACCAAACTCCTTTATAAGCAAACCCCAAATTTCCTTCTCTTCTGCCACTGTTGAAGAAAACAACTTGGTTTACACAAAACTATCTCTTCCATCTCCCTAAATCCTTGTCAAAGAAAGACTGTGCCTGTCCCTCCCGAGTCCGAATGAACTGGAGAGCATCCTGGTAAGGGCACCAGAGATGTGCAGCTTCTCTCATTTCTTATACTTGTTCCTCTAAATTGTAAGATTGAGTATATATATAAAAAAAGGCTTATAATTATAAGTCAATGCAATTTCCATACCTGGTGGCTATACAACTTGATAATCCCAATACGTTTAAGAGCAGATTTTGTAGTGTCTGAAAGTTCGTCCGGAATTTCAACATAATCAGCTATCCTAGCACTTATATTCTCGACATGCATTACCTGTTTCAAAGAATAATAGCTAAATTCAGTATCACCCTAAGACAGAAAACTATGTAACGCACTATTGCTTCACCAATGGAAATTCCAGACAATTGTTTCATTTTTGTTATTTGAGAGATAATCAAGTGACAGGATTGAACACCTGACCTACATTTCAGAACAAAGGGGATAAACCACTAGATTATTTGGTATTAGCCAAGAAATATAATTTTGTGGTCCTTAGGGACTTCAATTAGTTTGCACCCATTCACATACTTTAATTTGTTCCTCCCACACTCATTCTCTCTGTCACACAATTTCCATCCGTGAACCAAATAATAAGATAATACAAAATATTTCCAACTAATGAACACGAGAATAAATAACTGTAGAAAATGAAATAAAAGAGCAACCTGTCCTTGAGATCCTAGATGCTTTCTGAGATGTTCTACCATCTCCATAGGTTGCAAGGGGTTTGTTTCCTGCCAAATCTCAACTTGTCAGATGGGCTCCTGTAGTGTTGCCTCAATAAAAAATTAGTCAAACATATAAATCATATGCAGCATTGCAATCCTCTATTGCAGCGAAACTAAAATGTACTGAGAAAAATCAACCTTTCTGGCACACTAGGTGATTTATAATGCATATGTACTTCATCTTCTATTACATGTTTTCTTCTGTTTATAGTTTTATACTAATGAAATATGCTATGCATAACCATCATATAGGAATACTAAAGAAATCTGGTAAAATAACATACTATTTATTTGTTCTAAGATTATTCAAGTTTCAAATATGCAGTAATTGGAAGAATTCTCAACTTTTTTTTATTCTTTTTTGTCTACATTTTTTAGTATTTTGTTATTAACCCTTCCATTCTAGTCGGAAAAGTAAGTTTGAAGGTTGAAATAAATGCGTGGAAAATAATACTATTTAATAAGAAAAGTTAATGATGTGATTGGAAAAAAATAATTAGAAAGAAAAATATAAGAAATGTGAGAAATGGAAGATATATGAGAGACTGAAAGAGTAGTTATTAAGTGACAATGCATCAAAAACGATATGTTAATCACAGTAAATGAAACAAATTTCATAATCTTATAACATGAACAAGTTAATAAATTTGCAGCACAACAAAGCCAGGCATAAACTACTATCTATCAATAAAAATAAGACAGAAAAGTGCACTTTGTACCATATTTATGAAACTTAAAGATAGTTATGAAAAAAAATTACCGATAGTTTTATAACTCGTTAACTAAACAATACCTCGTTAAATAAATTTACTGTTGTTGTGTAGTCTCAATATGTTTAATAACAGTTCTTTTCTTCATCATTTAGTCTCTACCACAACAATATCTCCAAACATTTCATCAAGGATTACTTGTTGGTTTCCAAGTGTTATAATTAATACATAAGATCATATTTGTCATTTATAACTTAAGATTAATAGAAGTTGGAATTTTAAGAAGACATAACTTAGGATTTGTTAGCTAAGGTCAATATACAACTGCAATATATAAGCTCCTTAAATACTGAGATTTATATTAGTACATTGATATGAGGAATAATTAGGGTTAGAATACCTAACCCTATAGTTGACAAGGCTTCATGTTGAGTCAGCAAAGGAATAAGCTGAAAATATTGCAAGTTATGCATTCGATTTTGAGTAACTAATAAGTAGTTAGCAATTAAATAAATAGCAGAGAGATATTAAAGAGAACAGAGGAATGGGGGGAAAGGCAGCTAAATCATTTGGCTTAATCTTATCTCTCAAGGTTAATTCCTATCTCATCTCCTTCATTCTCATATCTCATCTAATCTGGTTTAACCTTCGTTCATCTTCATTTGTAAGCCATAAATCTACATCTGCAGACTTCTATCCTTCCTCATCTCATATCTAGTTCTCATTGTTCAAGGTACTATTCTCAATTTCACGGCTAGGTTACTTCAGTTCTAATTCTTGATATATCATACATATAGAGGACTGTGGTTTCAGATAGCACAAGACATTTTGTGCTCCAAATCCACTATCTTGATAGTTATGTGCAAAATAGACCAGTAAGTAGAAAGTGTAGGCGTATAATAAACATACATGGCATTTTTGTTTCACTGGACAGGAATTTAAATCAGCAGAATTGTTTTTCCTGCGTTTTGCCTCGTTTTGTTTTCTTGAAGAAGTAGAAGTACTTTTTCTTATTTTTCCTTCATTCTCATTTGCAACATTGCTTTCTTTATATTTATCAGAAGTTGAGCATCTTGTATGTTTGAGATCCAATTGTTGAATTATGGAATCAGTCTGCCCAATGACTTCATTTCCATCACCAGAACCATTGGGTTGCAGAAAAGAAAGGTCTTGCATCATTTCAAGCCATGTTGACTCAGCAAAACTTGAGGCCTCGCATGTTTGCACGTCTTCAAAGGGTTGAACAGGTTGATGAGATTGATGACATTTCTGTTGGTTCTTCTTTGCAAATGGTACTAATACAACAGACACTGCATCTGAAATCACCTTAGTGTTCAATTTACTTTGCAAATTTAGCTTTATACCCTGGAAAAAAAGATTCAACATGAGAATAACTGAAAGGAAACAATTGAATGGAGTACAATAAAGAATTATCTACTATGGAATCAGAAGGGACAAATGACTGATGTTTGCTGACTTGTTGTCACGCGAAGAAAGAACATTCAAGACGAAGCCAGTTAACAAAGGTACAGAAAAACAAGATGGATTTTGTTCTCAGCAGTTGTAG
This sequence comes from Impatiens glandulifera, assembly GCF_907164915.1. NCBI lineage: Eukaryota > Viridiplantae > Streptophyta > Magnoliopsida > Ericales > Balsaminaceae > Impatiens > Impatiens glandulifera. Next base: position 34,412,389 of record NC_061870.1, read on the forward strand.
CATGAAATAGTTCTACCAGACAGTTAGTTGCAGATTGAAATACATATATTTCATTAGTGTCTTGCAGTTTATTTAGTGCTGGTGAAACGTCATAAGTTTGAACCAAGCCACGGAAGGTCAAAGATGCAAGTCTACTGTTATTATTTACCCCTTTAATTTAATTTTTTTCACAACAACAACAATATGAAAATGAATTATGTTGATGTTTACATTTCCTGCACGGCATATTTATACAAACGGATTACTATTATCGATTCCATGTTATGTAAGCGCGCGTAAGTGAGTAAGATAGAGAAATACCTTGTGGAAGAGGTGAAAATGGGGACAAGTGGAAGCAGGAGCGAAGGACTCTCGTAGTAAGAGCTTTAGATCTGCAACTGTTTTGGTGGATGAAATGAAGAGCGCAATTGATTTACCAGTCAGGTCCTGGACTTCGATCTCTCTCTCATCGCCGCCTTCAACTCCCCCTTCTTCCATCGTCGTCTTTGAAGATTGATTCGGAGGAACTGTAAATTCTTTGCTTCCAATTTTGGCGGGTATCATCATCACCGGCGTGGGTATTGGCAGAGCCTTAAGTAGGGTAGTTACTGGTTCGGCGTAATTTTGAAGCGCTAAATCATGTTAAATTGTCTTATTTCAAGTAAATGGATTCACTAATTATAAATATATATATATATATATAATAAATAAATCATTCTAATTAATTTAAATAAAAGTTATATGTATAAAAAAGAAATTGAAATAGATATAAACTCATATTATTTGAGGATACAAGTAAAGATATTTTGAAAATAAAATATTAATTAAATCCAAAAGAGTTATCTTCTTTTAGGTTAAAAAAGAAACTAAGACGGATTCAAAAAAATATAACCAATAGAACAACCCGCCAATTAAGACGAATTCGAAAAAATATAACCAATAGAACAACCCGCCAATTAAGACGGATTCGAAAAAATATAACCAATAGAACAACCCGCCAATTAAGACGGATTCGAAAAATTATAATCAATAGAACAACCCGCCAACAATTAAAAATAGAGATATCAACTAGAGATGAACTCAAAAAAATATAACCAATACAATAAACTACCAATAATTAAGAGTATAGATGACCATGAGACAGACTCAATAAAATATAACTAATAGAACATTGGACCAACAAAGTGATGGATAGACATCACTTATTTTACTTTAGTGATTTCTTTTAGTACTATTCTCTCCCGTTTAAAAGAAATAATTTTGAGGGACACCTTTTTTATACCATATTTTTTAACGACTTTCGAATTGAAATTATTATAATAATTTAGAGGATGATGAGAATGGAGTGAAATGATGTTTAAAAAAATGCTTAAAAGTAAAATATAAAAATATCCTATTTATATGATGTAATATTATTAAAATTTAATATTTGTATAAAATATCATTTTCGTATTATCATGGGTAAAACCAAAAATAAAATTCCCAAACACAAAACAATTCATATTAAAAAGAGTCAAATATATCCTAGTAAAAAAAAAGAGTCATCAAATCAAAATACGATGGGCAACAAAAAAACATTAAGTGGCATCTCATACTAATTTATTATAAAATAAAATAAGTGTTTGCCTTCTAACAAAAAAAAATAAATATATATATATATATATTATTTTTTAAGTTATAAGATCTACATTTATTACTCAATTTATAATTATGAATTCAATTCAAACTTTTTAATAGGCAAGACGTTTTTATCATTTTATATACTTGATAATATTTCTCATTATTTTTTTAAATAAAAAATCAAGTTCTATTTATTTCCACATATATTAAATTTAATCGTAGTTATGTTAGCTAGGTTATATCTATTTTCTTTTTAGTTTTATTTAAATAAAGTTATAGACTCTTATAGTAACATGGAATTCCTAATATAACTTTTTTTTATCACAAGAAAGATATATTGATTTATCGCATAATTAACATGACACTCACCTACTATGTTTTACACTTTAATTCAAAACGCTCACGTTATAAATCAAGTTCAGTGACATTTAGATATTTTACGTTAAAATTAAATTTATATTTGACAAAAGTCTTTTTCAAAATTATATTTTGCTATTAAAGTTATATACTTCAAATTAATTACCTTGTTATTTTATAATATTTCATCTGCATATGGGAGATGGACTCTTGTAATAACATGGAATTCCTAATATAATTTTATTTTTTTTATAACAAGAAGATATATTCGTTTATCGCAATAATTATCATGACACTCACCTACCATGCTCTACGCTTTAATTCAAAACGTTTTCGTTATAAATCAAGTTCCGTGACATTTAGATATTTTACGTCAAAATTAAATTTATATTTGACAAAAGTCTTTTTCAAAATTATATTTTGCTAATTGTTCAATGATTCATTATTTAAACATAATATTTAACTATTGACGCACGTTTTCATTGAACCGATCAATCATTTGAATGTTTTCAATCACCTTTATTTGATCAAATATTAGCACTCTACATATTTTAATTGATAACATCAAGCAAAAAGAAAAGTATTATATTAATATTAATATATTAAAGAATAATTCAACCCGGTAAGCATAAATAATTAAAATCCAACCCTATATCCATGTTCATATATATCATAAACTTTGTTACCAGAGATAAACTAGTTGAAACATTTAAAAAAAATTATACTATTTAGAATCTACAACAAGAAAGGATTATACCATAGGGTTTATGCCTTCTTAATTTTAGAGGCTTGTTTGGATTAGGCATTCTTACGGGGCTTACTGGTCTCCAACTCAATCTGAAACAACAATTCAATAATTAATTAATAATATACTCTTAGATAATTAGCTAATTGATTTCATAAACCAAAATATAACAAGCATACATGGGAAATGAAAATGAATTTTTGCTTCCATTTGAGCAACCATCACTTGATTCAATTGATCTTTCGTCGATCTTTCCCTGTAAACCACAATCAAACAAACACATTATTATATATGTTTTGTTGTTTACCCAAATTTGAAAATTCCTCGATCTCAACGTAACTCTATTTAATTACCTCGTCGATGCGGCTGCTTTCATTTGTGACACAAATCGCTCCATTGTTATCTAAATCAAAAACTAGATAATCATTGTCCTCAAAAGTGGAACCAATCGAATCTGTTAAGGAAAATGTTAAGTAAAACGCGGAATTGAATTTTCGATAAAGACTTAATATTATTGATGTTACCTTCTAAGGAAGGTTTTTCCATCTGCTGGCTTACTTTTCTTATGTTATCATCCATTGATAAATGTTTCAAAGTTGGCTTACTTTTATAATTAAGAGTAACGGGCAAATCCGTTTCAATTAAACTTTGATTTTATTTCATTTCATTTAGAGTATTTGATTATATATAAAAAAAACTGGTGGAAATAGTAAATAGTCCGTATTTATTGCTGTAAGCATGCAACGGCTATCCACCATTCATTTTGAATTATTATGAAATAAATATATAGATAAAGTAACGTTAATATTTTAATCCATTATCGATGTATTTTTTTTTTTAAAAAAAAAATATTATTTAATAATAAGTAAATTAATGAATAATAATATATATAATACAAGTATGAATAATTTAATTAATAAAGTGATATGTAACAGTCTACTGAAAAAAAAAAATTGTGAATCACATTTTGCATATAGAGAGAGATAATGATCTATATTTTTTTAGAGATTATTTTTTTTTATATATTAAAATTAACAACAACTAAGTCAAATACACGTTAATACAAAATTATTTATATTTAGTAATATATTTCTTTACACTCCAAATTAGTCGAGTTGAGTCGAGTCGAGTACCATACTACTCGAACTCAACTCGAATTGCATTGTAATTACTCAAACTCGAACTCGAACTCGATCGAGTACCAAAGTATGTACTCAAACTAGAAAATTAAATTTTATTAATTAAAATTATATTTTATCACTAAATAATATTTCAAATATAATAAAATATATGTTTCACAAATTAGACATATATAATCACAATATTATTTAAGAATAAGAAATATAAATACTACCACATAATTTAGGCCTTGTTCTTCAAAGATTTTTTATTTAATTTATACCAAAATAGTTTTTTAATCAATCAATTCTCACAAATCACATCACTCATTTTATTAACCAAAATACTAAAATACCCTTACTTTAAATTATTATTTTTTATTTTATTTATATATATTAATACCCTTTAAGTCATTTTACCAAATATAATATCACTTTCTCAAAATCATTAACCAATCATTACTTTTTTCTCTTTTTAGGTTATTCAAATAACCCCAATCTGAACAAACCCATAAAGATAATAATTTAATCACAAACATCTCATTTATAAATTAAAAACAAAATGTTCATCACAAATATTAAAAGTTTGACAATACGATGCATTGTTCTACCATATTCGAAATATAAAATCAAGAATATATGAAGGGCTGAAGACAATGAAAAAACTATTTCGTTAATAATATAATCCAAAAAGTAGATGACTCAAGGTCTTTTGATAGAGAAAAAATATGAAAAATGAGAAGAGAGAGAGGATTTTGACCGTTTGAAAATTAAAGAGATGAGAAAAAGAGATTTGACCATTTAAGAATTGAAGGAAAGAGAGAGATGAGTTTAGCTATTAGGAATATAATAAAGATTACATCGAAAATATTTAGTCTCGGACAATAAATATAAAGTTAGAGATTATAATCCAAAACCAAATATATAACAAAAAAAAAAAAAATTGTATAACCCTGCCCTAGATTATCTATTAATCGTATAATCGCTTAACTATTTTTATAAGATTTTGTATTTTTTTGATTTTATTGTGCTTTTAAAAAAATTATATTAAATTTTCTTTATGATTTTATAAATACATTTAATGATTTAAGTTTGAAAAAATAGTAATAATATTTACAACAAAATAAGAAGTTAGTATTTTTAGGCGTGAATGATATGTCAAGAACTTTTTTATCCATCCCATATCGTACCAATTTTTTAAATATATAGTAATAAAATATCATACTTATACTATACTGAAATATTAATATAATACTATAAAATATTTGCCGTATCAAAATTTATTGAGTCTATCATTAAATTTTCACATAAAAATGTATTTGGACTCAACAAAATTTTTAAAATACATTAATTTTAAATGATGTCTCAGCCTTCAAGACATTCTTTTGGAATGATAGATCCTTCCATCCAATTTTTTTTTTTTTTTTTTATATAGGTGCACTCATGGGCCTTGTTCGTTCCAGTTTATTTAAATAACTTGGAGAGAAAAAATAATACTATAGGCTATGATTTTGAAGAAATGATCATTTTTTTTTGTAGAAATATTTAAAGGGTATTTATATATATAAATGAAATAAATAATAATAATTTAAAATAAAAAGTATTTTAATATTTTGATTAATGAATTAATTGATTTGATAGATAAGAGAGGAAGTGATGTGATAATTGATTTTGTTGGATTATTTGAAAACCTTAATACTAAGACTATCCACAACAGGGTGTCAAATAATATATCAAATGAGTGTTAAAATAATATCAAATGGTGCAGCAGAGTATCAAAATTAAGTGTTAAAATATGTGTATCAAATTTTGATACGGGACCAAATTTTATGTGGCCCAATCACAGTATGCCAAGTGGCAGCGTTGGTGGTTACTTTTTTGTTTTTGTTTTCTTTTTTAAATACACTTTTACATAATAATTGATCAATATATATATATATATATATATATATGTATATATTATTTTTTATTTTTTAAGATCTATAAATAGAGACTTGGTTTGTGTTATTTGGACACCAAAAAATTTCTAAAATTTTCCACCATATTATCATCCTTGTTTGTATCACATTTCTTTTGAAATATTCAAACTCTTTTATGGATCATTCACAAAACTATAACTTCTTTCTAAATTACTTCCCAAATCAAACTCAAAACCCAAATATACAACCTTCGAACCAAAACATGATGAATTACCAAGTTAAAAAAATGAAATTATGTATAAATGATGTGGAAGTGAGAGAAAGTGAAAAAGTAATTTTGATACCTTGAAAACACTCTATTGTAGGATATGCTAAAAAGTGGGTGTTAAAATAGGTGTTAAGCTGATGTGGCAATGTATTAAATAAAAAAATTCGATACTCTGCTATGGATAGTCTAACGAAATCATGAGCATGACTATCAGGTTATACCTGACATAAATTTGATACTATGTTATTACTCTACAAATATATTAATTATATTTTAAATATTAACTCAAAAATAAAAATAGAAAGTGAGAGTACGGGAAAATGAAAGAAAACAACGAGATTAGGAGAGGAAAATGTGTTTATCATCCAAATTCAATTTTATTTCGAAATTTTTTTATTATTATTTTCGTCCCATTCAGTTTTAGAGAATCCCCTTGTCACCGTTATACCATAGTCTCTAAAAAACAATTATTATTTTTTTTATAAAATTATATAAATATTTTTTTAAATATTATATATATATATATATATTGCAAATTTATATTATTATAAAAAAATTAAACTCAAAACTTTTATAAAATATAAATAATATATATATATATATATATATTAATAATGTTATTTAACTATTTTTTATTAAAATTCGTGGCAGAATTAGGCGTGGATGGAGACAAATATAATTTTCGTCTTCGTCAACGATAGATTAAAAACCTTAATCCGGAAAAAATACACACTGACCATAAAATTCAAATAGAAAATAATGGATGGAAATCCTTAATTAATAATACATTTTAACTTAATTTTTTTGATGTACTTGTTTTCTTTGATTTACTTGTTAATTTTATTGTGGTTCTAAGTAAAGAATTATATTTTTTTTTTTATGATTTTATATAAAAAATGTGCCATTAATGATTTAAATTTGAAAAAGAAATAAATAAACCATAATAATACTTAAAACAACTACAAAAATTCTTCTTTTATAGGGATAATACTTATTATCCCTACTATTCTCTATGGTAAGTTGGTAGTATATACCATAATTCTTTATTCATATTTAAACTTTATCGAAAATTTTGGCATATAAAAAATTAATATGTTTACCTTATATTTATTTTGGTATATATTGAGTTCGGTATACCTTAATTTTAGTGTACAAAAAATTCATACATTTACATTACATTGATTTCGGTATACCTTAATTTTGGTACGATATCGGTATTATACATTTATACCTAAAAAACATATTAAATTAAAAAAAAAAATCAATCTCATCGGTAAGATAGAGGACATATACTAAATAATATTTTAGTATAATTATATTTTAATATTATTCAAAAAAATACATTTTTATAATTAAATTAATATCAAATCTATTTAATTATTTTTTTATAAGTATTATATATATATATATATATTATATTTTAATTTATAAATGCTATTTCGGTATATTTTGATATACCAAAATTTTTAAAATCTCCGTAACATTAATTTTGGTATTGGTAATATATATTATATTTTTTTCGGTATACCTTAAAAATCAATATTTTCGATAAACTATAGTATAATATTTTTGATATACTTATAATATATGTAATTTTTCCCGATTTATTATTCTATAATAAAAAAAATAAAAAAATAATCAGTCCTTGCAATTTTTTTTTTTTTTAATTATAGAGTGCACAATTTTTAATATATAATTATTTTAAAACTATATATGTATATATTTTAAAAATTAGTGTTTATTCACTTTATAATCACCCAATTTAATTTAGGAGGCATTTTTTTTTTTTTGGAATCGAACCTTCTGAAATACTTGGTGTCAAGGAATAAATCATTATAAATAGAATGGTCACATATCAATTTCAGAAAACAACCAAGGGCTCATTTGTATTATTTGTTCAAATTTTCATGTAAATTTTCCCGCCAATCTTTTTCCTGATTTCAGGAAATGAGGAGAGAGAAAGAGTAGATTCACAAGATTGAACTATCTGATAGATAGAGACTGTCAACTGTGGTTCGTGGGAACGGGTTTGAAGGAAGTTAAATCAACTAACTGTAGATTGTTTTGAGTGTATCTACAGCTAGTTGTATCAGAAATGGCGACTCCGATGGAGGAAGCAAGCCCTACCGAATCGGAGTGTATGACTACCGATTCGGAAGCAAGTCGAGGGAAATCAAGAACACCTAGGTTAGTGATTGAAGAAATTATTATGAGGAACTTCAAATCCTACGCCGGTGAACAACGAGTCGGTCCTTTTCACAAGGTTGCTTCTCTCTCTCTCTAGGTCTAGTTAGGATTTTTTACTTGCGTCGGTTATATTATCTGAATATGATCACTTACTTTCATTTGGCTGGATAGAGTTTTTCTTCTGTGGTTGGTCCGAACGGAAGTGGGAAGAGCAACGTGATTGATGCTATGCTCTTCGTATTTGGTAAGCGAGCGAAACAGGTAAGAGTTTCAGTTCCTCCAAGTTATCTTTTACTTATAATTGACCTTTTGATCTGGTTGATATTAGGTCTTAAGATAATCTTAGCTCAATTAAGGTCAGAAAACCAATCAGATGCTTTCTATGAAACCCCTGGCATACTCAGCTTGTGTTCTTATTAGATCCTAGATGAAGAGTGTGAATGTAATTGAAGGGGAGGGAAGATACGAGAGTGACGAGAGATCAGTTTGCCTTCCTCAATTCCATACATATGCTTAATTGTTGTTGAGTCTTTCTATTATGTGCAGATGCGTTTGAACAAAGTTTCAGAACTAATTCACAACTCCACTAACCATCAGAATCTCGAAAGTGCTGGTGTGTCAGTTCAGTTTCAGGAGATTGTTGATTTGGTAGGTTTTACTTTGTCTCTTGGTTAAGATTTGATTTTCAAGTTTAAGTTGATTGATGTGGTTTTTATAACTTATTTTCACTTTTCTAGGATGATGGTACATATCAAGTTGTTCCGGGAAGTGACTTTATGATAACTCGGGTTGCTCTCCGTGACAACACCTCAAAATATTACATTAATGACCGTGGGAGTAACTTTACGGAGGTTACAAAGAAATTGAAAGGCAAAGGGGTGGACTTGGACAATAACCGATTTCTGATTCTACAGGTTTTAAATAGTTATTTGAGCAAATGTTGGAGGGTATTTTTTTTTTCTATTATCTTTTACATGCATACCATGTCTTCTGCTAGGGGGAAGTTGAACAGATATCTCTAATGAAGCCAAAGGCACAGGGACCCCACGACGAAGGTTTTCTTGAATATCTTGAGGACATAATTGGAACAAATAAATATGTAGAGAAGATCGATGAGTCCAGCAAGCAGTGAGTTTTTAAACTTTTTATAAGTATCTTACATTAACTTCAGTCTTCCTTCATTTACCACCAGTGTGACAAATTCATTGGAAAGTGTGATAGGTCCTGAAATGTAATCATGTCTCATCTAGACATAAATGATGTAATTTTTGTTTCCTTGGTTCGTCATGCTTTTTCTAAATTGACTACTGAATAAATATCAAGAGTTAAGTGCATGAATATAAGGTTTTTAAAAATCTTAAGTTATCTCTGCAACCATGTCTTATTCATTATGCTATAGTATTGATTTATGTGACAATTTTGTATTGCAAGGGAGACTTGATTAAGGGATAATGAAAAATCTTTTGTTGTCAACTCAATTTATAACATCATTTTCAGTGAAGATATCATGATTAAATGCACGATTTGTGTTGAAAAAAGAAATGCTCATGTAAATAACTACACCCAGTCATCATCAGTCCCTGGAACTCATCTCATCTATCAATCCTAATATACTATTGTGCACTTCGAATCAAATACTCTTACATGCCATGATCACATTTCCCTCACTAACAGCTTCTATGTTTATTATCTTTCATCTCAAGTATATTGTCTCATGTTTCATTAGTTTAGGCAGCCATAATGCTAGCTTTGCATGGAAATCATTAATTTGCATCCAAATGAATAGTTTTCCATGTCTTTCTGCTAATAGACTTGAAGAACTCAATGAAAAGAGGTCTGGTGTGGTGCAAATGGTGAAGTTATCAGAGAAAGAAAGAGATAGCTTAGAGGTACTTATAGTTTCTGTAACTGTTCAACTATCCTAGATGAACTTCAAATAATTTTTTGAAGTGACCTGTTATATTTAGGATGCCAAGAATGAAGCTGAAGGGTACATGTTAAAGGAGTTGTCATTGCTGAAATGGCAACAGAAGGCAACAGGAATGGCTTCTGAGAATGCTAGCTCTAAGATTGTTGAAATGCAAACAACTATATCCCAACTGGAGGAAAATCTGAAAATAGAAAAGTATGCAGCTGGTTTTATGATATCCTACAAATGTTCTTTCTATTTATACTTAGTAATCTAAAGTTTAAGGCATGGCATCATTATGCAGGGAGAAGATTGGACAGAGTAATAAAACACTGAAGGAACAAGAAACCTTGCACCAGAAGCAAATGAAGAGACAAGAGGTCTGGTTGCAGTGCTTAATAGTTTTGTAAACAAATGCAGACCGGAGACTATTTACATTCCTTTCCTTGTGATGGCCAATAAATCTCTGCATTTTGTCATGCCTCTGATCATACCTTTTTTGTGCATATCCTATGATGATCAATTACTTATATATTTTGTTCTGAGAATTTAGGAGCTTGAAGGTAATCTAAGAGTTTGTAAGGAAGAATTTAAAGAGTTTGAAAGGCAGGATGTCAAATTCAGAGAAGATCTTAAGCACATGAAACAGAAGATAAAGAAACTTGATGAGAAAGCTGAGAAGGTACATGAACAAAATCCATTCATCTGAACTGGAATTTCATGCCTCTTACTTGAGGAACATATTGCAGGACTCATCAAAGATCAATGATATTACAAAGGAATCTGAGAATGCTGCAACTTTGATCCCACAACTGGAGGATTGCATTCCTAAATTGCAAATCAGTCTACTTGAAGAAGAGAAAGTCTACGAGCAAATTAAAGAGAACTCAAAAGGTAGCGTATTTTGTTTATATCAAGCCTGTGCATAATATGCCTTCTACTTTGGGTTTAGTTTTTTCTGCAACCCATTTTGATGCAATTTTGATTTGTGTTTGCTGAAAGTTTGATATCCATTTTCGGCAAGGGTTAATTTCAAATAGCTTTTCTTGATGCTCTCATAGAGAGAACTTGAAAATGATATGAAATCAATGAAATGATGACTGGGAAGAAAAATAGCAAAGTGACTTATTATTTGACATTCCAATGGTACTTAAATACATGCATTATGCCTGTGTGGATTAAAATAAATGATTTGAGGGGATTAAGTTGATTTTCTGTGAGAACTAAGTAATTACTAGGGATTTGATATCACACGAGTAAGGACAAGTATATGCTCTGTAGATGATTTAGGTGGCTGAAGGAGTTGGACAGTGTGTTATCATTTATTTTAGCTAATGCTAGATTTTGGATAGGTTTATTTTATTATTTTTTATTATTTATTCTACCCATATGATGACTAATCTAGTCTCATTTTGTATGTGATTTCACGTACTTGCTCAAGCCATCTACTATGCATATGGAATGTTCTTTTAACATAAAAAAACAAAATCATAGATGGAGGAATCAAGTAGTCGACTTTCAGATAATGCCATCTTTTATTCACTTCCATATGTTTGTGTTTTCTTTTGTTGGTTTGAGCAACAGCTGAAACTGACATTTTGCATGCAGAGCTTGCGAAAGTCTGCACTGCAGCCTACTACACTTTATGCTTATGATTATTGCTTTAACATAAAAAGCACAAAAACATATAAGAAGAAATCAAGATGCTGACTTTCTGTATTGATCATGTTATCTTTTATACACTTCCGTATGTTATTGTTTTATTTTGTATTGTTTTGAGTAACAGCTGAAACTGAGATTTTGCACAAGGAGCTTGCTAAAGTTCGTACTGAACTGCAACCTTGGGAGAAACAATTAATTGATCACAAGGGGAAACTAGAAGTCACATGTACAGAAATCAAACTCTTGATGGAGAAGGTGAGTGAGGGTTGTATTTGGGGGATGTTTGTTGACATGATTAGACAGTCTTCTTCTATTAATTCCGAACAACACAGACTTGGTAATATATGCTGTTATGATAGTAATTTTTTTTATGAATATCAGATATTGCCTTAAGAAATATTTTACATCATGTCATTTGTTAAGGACTTAATTTAGAATGTTAATGCTCACTACCAAGTCATTAAAATGGCTATATGGGCTGTGTTTTGGATAATTATCCTATGAGAAAGTTTTTTAATAAGTTAAAGCTTGTATTAAGATAGAGTTGCAGAGACTGTGATTACAATAGTACAATCTTCCAATTCAAAGAGGAAGAAAGGGGAAAAAAAGAAATAAGGAAAATATAAGGCCTCTGACACAAGGCCTGTACAAGGATGGTGATAGAGAACTTGAAGTGTGAAAAGCTACCCTACCATCCAAATAATCCTCATTTTTCTTCTACCCAACCATTAATACGGCCATATGGAATGTGATTTGGCTAATCCTCACATGGTGCTTTATTATTTGCGAACAAGGAAAGACAACTCCTTTTTTGTCTAGTAATGTAGTGAGAATGATTTAGAGTTATGGTATAGCTTATAATAGCTAGCTGCAGTATTTCTGTTGAGGGTAGATTGAGTCATAAAATTATTCTCATGCTAGTGGTGATAATGTACACTGGAATTTATAATACCATAAACGTAATGGCTTATGGTTGAACCTGTGAGGGAAAATATGTTTATGGAAAGCCGAAAAGGTAAATGGATTAACCTCCATGAAGTTTATGCTTTTCTCAAACAGCTTTCCTGAGGTGTTAAAATGGCAAGGACCTAATTGCAAGAATCTTAACATCCTGACATATGTGAAGGACCTAATTGAGGATGTTAATGCTCTTGCAATCAAATGGTTAAAATGGCCACATGAAGTTTGATTAGCATAATTCTCATATGGCTCTTTTTCTTTTGTGAACGAGGAAAGACAACTCCTTTGTGGCCAGGATTGCAGTTCAAAAGATTTAGTGATACAATGGTATAAATGTCCTATGAAAGTGCAAAACTGGAACAAGTTAAGAGTTCGCTTATGTTCTGCATGGATGTGAATTTGCATTAGATTTTCAATCTCTGGTTCACTACTACGATCTTTGACATGTGTTCCTCGCTCCTGATTTCCATTTAGATATTGGTAAAATCTAGTTGTCTGCCTTCCATGTTGGTGACACATCCTAGTAGGTTGCCTAACATTCTAGTATTTGAACACCGTCTAATTGCTAAAGATTTTAATTGGCTTCTCTATCAGAATCGCTTTATATTTTTCCCATGTGCTATACTTGTTCTGTTTGATGTTGCTTGAGTATTATTACAAGATCACACATTTTTCTTAGATATGTCTGTTGCTTATTTCAGCATGAAGCTGGCCATAAAACCTTTGTGGATGCTCAAAAGCAATTGGCTGAGATAGAAAGGGAGATAGAAACAAAGACTGCTGAAGACACCCGCATTCGGAAAGCTTTGGAGGAAAATAAGCATGCAATAGTAGAAGCCCGTAAGAAAGAACAAGTATGTGATCAGATATCAATACATATATTGTGATGGAAGACGTCTTACTTTTTTTTGCACCTGTAAAGCTTATCAAGAACCTGTTTTTCTATTGCAGACTTATCTCAATGAACAAGAGAAACTAATTCCTCTTGAACAGGCTGCAAGGCAGAAAGTTACTGAGCTTCTATCTGTTATGGAATCTGAGAAAAGTCAGAGTTCTGTGCTGAAAGCAATTTTACATGCCAAGGAGACGTCCCAAATTGAGGGAATCCATGGTCGAATGGGTGACCTTGGTGCTATTGATTGTAAGAACTTTTTCACGCATCCAGAAATTTTAGCTTTGATTCCTCCGTGACAGATAAAAATCCTCAATCTATATATAAAACTAAAATATAACATTTTATCCCACTTAAGAAAATTAAAGTCACGGAAATGGTAAAAGTTATATAATGAACAAAGTTTAATTTCTGTTAGCATATTATTTTGTAGCAGACGGCACTGTTAGTATTTATTATAATGGCCATCTGCCAGCCGAATTTGCTGCTGCAATTCAAGAGTTGCGTGACCTGTGGTGATATCACTGTTGCGAATCTAAGTTGTTGGAAATGTAATCACCTTAGACTTAAAGGAGAATTGTAGATTATTAGATGACATAATATTACCAACTTGGATTCGATGGGGAATATTAAACTACTAGATGACTTGTTATTCCATAAATATGGAATTTCATTGGTTACGAGAACTTGATTTGATGAATATTCTGCTATTGGTGTTTGAAGTCGCAATTCATTGGTTAACTAATGGAATCTAAATTTCATTTTTTTGATCTTATTTTCATCTAACATCTGTATGTTCTTGTTCCCTGTTTTTGGGTTTTTCCACTTCCCCGCCTCCCTTCATGTAATGCTTGAACGCTTCTTGCGTTCCTTCTTGTTCTAATAAAAAGTTAACATTTTTCAAAAAAACTAATGGAATGCTAATAGTTCAATATGATGCACTAATCTAGTCATATTATTTTTCTCTGAATAGTCATATTTCATGTGTAGCTCGTAATCAATTTCTTATTTGATTGCATTACTACTTACAGCAAAATACGACGTTGCAATTTCAACGGCATGCCCTGGACTTGATTACATTGTTGTCGAAACTACGGAGGCAGCCCAAGAATGTGTACAGTTGTTGAGGAAAAATAATCTTGGTATTGCCACTTTTATGATTTTGGTAAGTAACCGATGCAGGTTTGTTGTTTTACTTTCTCCTCTCCAGTGGGAAAAAAAACTTTAAATTGAAACTGGTGCTTATCCATATATGTCTTTAGCTTGCTTGTTTGCCTGGGTTGGCAGGTTTTAGACATATGTTCAAGTCTTTAAATAGGGTGCATAATGGTGTCATTTTGTTTCTCTATTTCTGAATCAAACTCTCATGTGTTAACTTCACACAGAGCAATCACTTATTAAATTCAACCCCAGATTTGGGTGACCATTTGCAAATAGTGAGCATACATGCATCTAAAGCTCCGGCACCATAGCTGCACAAGTCTTTTTGACATTGTTATTTATTTAGAATATTCTCTTACAGGAGAAACAAGTTGATCATATATATGAAATGGAGAAAAAAGTAACCGCACCGGAGGGAGTTCCACGTCTCTTTGATTTGGTCAATGTTAAAGATGAGAGAATTAAACTTGCTTTCTATGCTTCCCTGCGTAACACTTTCGTGGCTAAAGATATTGATCAGGTATATCTTGCTCACCCTTTTGAATAAATTTTACACTGATAATTTAACAACGAATAATATGAAAGCTTTCACTTGTGAAACTATACTGGTTTTTGTTGACTTTTAGAATGGTATTGAAATCATTTCCAAAATATTGACAACGGATCCTATTGATCATTCCTGAATCTTTTAGTGCATTTAGTTGGATGAAGATGAACTAGTTATATTCAGTTACTAATATCCATTCTAGTCTCACTTCAGGTTTTGGACATGTAAAGAACTGAAGTTCTGTATAATTGGATTAATGATGAAGTGATATATTGGCCATTAAATGTAGTACTTTGAATTCCAAATGCATTTAGTTATTTATGAAGAATGGTTCAATCAAAGATATCTCTAGCTATAAGAAAGTCAAATAATAACTGAAATAATCTATATACCAAAGCAATGAGATTTGACTTTATTTTACTTGGGAAATATCAATATAATACTTCACTATTTTCTTCCAAATGGAAGAAGAAATATATGTACATTTTCAAAAGTTTTTTTTTTTAAAACTAAGTTAAATGCAAAGTTTGCATCGTCCGTAGAGAATTTTATGTTCAATTACAAACTTTGAACCATACAGAAGCAACAATGTGCTCTAGGGCCAGCAAGCTATGGACAATTTTCTGACAGAGTGCTGGATCCTCTAGTTTATGAAATACATTCTAGAAGACCTTATTGTTTTCAAAATTTCCAGGCAACAAGAATTGCTTATGGCCCAAGGAATGAACTTCGACGTGTTGTGACCCTTGAGGGTGCTCTATTTGAAAAATCTGGTACTATGAGTGGAGGAGGAGGTAAGCCACGTGGTGGTAAGATGGGGACTTCAATTCGAGCCACTAGTGTTTCTGGAGAGTCTGTATCAAGTGCTCAAGCTGACCTTTCTTCCCTGGTTGAAAAATTGAGCAATCTAAGACAAAACGTAGTTGATGCTGTGAGGCGTTATCAGGCATCAGAAAAAGCAGTTTCAAATTTAGAAATGCAACTAGCAAAAGCCCAGACGGAGGTAAGATCTTAGTGTTTGTATTTATGAGACATCTGGGACATGATCAAGTTATTTATACAATTTCCTCTTATTTATTTATTTATTTATTATTATTTTGAAACAGATTGAAAGTTTAAACTCACAGTACCATTATCTTGAGCAACAACTTGGTACTTTGAAATCTGCATCAGAACCAAGGAAAGATGAACTTGATAAGCTGAAGGAGCTAAAGAAAGCTATATCGGCCGAAGAGAAAGAAATTGAAAGGCTCACCACTGGGTCTAAGCAGCTAAAAGAAAAGGTAGAATTATATATATGGTTATCATAGGCAATGAAATTGACATATTGTTTTCCTCCTTAATGCTCTCTTCAGGTGATGGAACTCCAGAACAAAATTGAGAATGCGGGTGGTAAAAGATTGAAAACTCAGAAGGAAAAAGTAGAGAAGATCCAATCTGTTAGTGCATCCCTAATGATTTGATATTTTCTTTTACTCACAATTGCTATGTAATATTATTAATGGCCTATTTCTGTCAGGACATTGATAAAAGCAGTACGGATATTAACCGTCACAAAGTTCAGATAGAGGCAGGTCAAAAAATGGTAAAGAAGTTAACGAAGGCAATTGATGACTCGGAGAAAGAGAAAGAACGACTCACCACATTGAAGGAGACATTACTCGCCACCTTTAAAGACATTGAACAGAAAGCTTTTGCTGTTCAAGAAAATTACAAGAATATACAGGAGGTGCTGTACTTTTGTCATCTATCCATGAAATTAAGCCTCTTGAAGCAAAACTCATTTAATTGTTTTAGTATATTTTCTTCTGAAGGTTACTTTTGTTCCTTTTTTTTTTCTTTTTTCTTTTTGTAGATGATAGAACAACATAAAGATGTGCTTGATAAAACAAAAACAAATTATGAGAAAGAGAAGGCAATTGTGGACAGATTGCGTTCTTCTCAGGTAATCATATCTCATCCTCTGCTATTCTTATTTATTTCCATACATATTTGAAGATCTTTCATCTATGCCATTATTGATGGCACGTAGGTTGATGATGAGTACAAGTTGCAAGATATGAAGAAATCTTACAAGGAATTGGAAATTAGGGAGAAAGGATACAAAAAAAAGCTTGAGGATCTGCATGTTGCCTTTACAAAGAATATGGAACAGTAAGTCATCTTTTTTTTTTGGTAATTGATGAAATATATTGTTTCTCTGACTAATAAAGTGAGAAGGTAATTGAAAACGAGATTTTATATTATCATCTTATCAATATCAGAAAATAAAAATCTCTGATTGAGAAGTATCATTACTATATTACCAATCTTCTCACTTATATTTGTTTTTTGGCTCAGGTTCTCACTTTCTTTTTAATCAATCATAAAAGAGATATTGGGATGAAATCAAGTCATTGACTAATATAATAAATACCCCTTATTTTTATAACAATTTAAAATATTATATACAAAGGAATATTTTAGACATTTTACCCAAAACAATCCACTTTTGCATCATAAAAATCAGATTACTTGAAAAAAACAATTATCAAACAACCTCCTATTTTATACTACCTTTCATAGAATTTCCTATCTAGTTAAAGGCCTATAAGATTGTATTTTCTTTCACTTTCTTTTATTTTCATTAATTCTAACCAAATAGAATTGCCAGAGAACAAATAATTTTTTTTCATGTTTCAATACATACTAATTATTGCATTTGCTATCATCATTATACTTGGGATGAAGGATAAAGAAAGATCTAGTTGATCCAGAAAAGCTAAAAGCAACACTATCGGATAATGCTCTTTCTGAAGCTTGTGACTTGAGAAGGGCCCTTGAAACTGTTGCACTAATTGAAGCACAACTGAAGGAGATGAATCCGAATCTTGATTCCATTGCTGAGTAAGCAGACTCACTCAATTTCAAAATTAAGCCAACCACTAATGTTTGTAGTGTTGATGGAATATATATAATTTCTTTTTTCTCTTTCTGTTGTGATAGATATCGGGGTAAAGTATCTGCATATAATGAACGTGTAGAAAATCTTAACTCCATAACTCAAGAGCGTGATGATACGAAGAAGCAATATGATGAATGGAGAAAGAAAAGGTGATTTTGACTTGTGTTTCTTCTGTTGCAGCATATCAAATTGATAGCATTTCATTAAGATTGGACTCTTCTTCATTGACATTCACAGGTTAGATGAATTCATGGAGGGGTTCAACAGAATATCCTTGAAATTGAAGGAGATGTATCAGGTATGTTTCTTTTTTATTTGGAGCTTGTCTGATGTATATTTGTTTTCTTCTTTTGAAATAATCTGATTTTTTTGGGAAAAAAACCTCATTTAATGAAATAGTGGATTAAATATCATTTGTATTTAACATTTAAAAATGATAAATAATAAAGCAAATTTTAGTATTTTTGTTAATAAGGGGTTATTTGGATCTTCATCAAACAAGGCCTTGGACTCTTATGAGTAGTTTTCAACCCAAATTACAATAGTTTTAGAAAAAATAAATAAATTTCCTTACTGTTGGACAAAATCTAAAAGTAATGCATTTGTTCCATTACCTTGCAACAGATGATCACACTTGGAGGTGATGCAGAACTTGAGCTAGTAGACTCACTGGATCCTTTCTCGGAAGGTGTTGTTTTTAGTGTTCGACCACCCAAGAAGAGTTGGAAGAATATTGCTAACCTCTCGGGTGGCGAGAAGGTAAAATATTGAACAACAAGTTTTTGCTGTTATTTTCAAACAGTTATAACCTTTTTTTTGTTTTAATTTTAATGTTGCATTCAGACTCTCAGCTCATTAGCTCTTGTATTTGCGCTTCATCATTATAAACCCACCCCACTTTATGTTATGGATGAAATCGACGCAGCTCTGGGTATGTCTTAACGGCTAATTATCTCTTTATTAATGATATTTATGGTTTTCTTAATCATTATATTTGGTTTGACAGACTTCAAGAATGTTTCTATCGTTGGCCATTACATCAAAGACCGTACAAAAGATGCACAATTCATTGTTATCAGGTATGACTCCCCCCGACGCAAGAACATGTTTTTCCAAACTATCGCCAAATTTCGTATAAAAGAGAAAAAAATAACATATTTTGTTCCATTTGTGTATGCAGCCTTAGGAACAACATGTTTGAGTTAGCTGATCGACTAGTTGGAATTTATAAAACCGATAACTGCACCAAGAGCATCACATTCGATCCTGGGAGTTTTTCTGTGAAAAATGTTTCTTAGTTACAGTTTGATGATCTTTTATCTGCAGTCTGTTTTTGTAAGAAAATGGAAAACTGAGCAAATTCCATTGACCATGTATGTTAAAAGTTTGTTCATATGTCCCATGAACATGGAACATTTATTTAGAATATAATCCACTCAAAATTTTAAGTTTGATTCTCGTTTAGGATTGAAGTTGGTGCATTATTTTGGAAAAGGTTCATGATAAAATTTAAAATATATAGTGTTAAAGTATGTTTATTGTTATATATAAATCTTATTCTTTTTTAATTAATTAAAGATTATAAATAAGGGATAAAAATATTTGAGTAATTTGTGTTTTAAAAAATAAACTTTTTATTCCGTTTAAAATAAATATCAATAAAGCTTTCTCTTGAATTGGTTACGGTTTCGATCTTCACTTTCCTTTTGAGTTAGTCACGACTTCGATCTTAAAAGACTTGACCTCAATTATTCTCATAATCGGCGAATTAATTGGTAGGTCAAAATTGGTTAAAAAGTAAACAAAGTATATTTTAAAATATTTTTTAAAATGATGTTAAAGTATATATTTCCTAATAATAACGAAGTCTTTATCTTATAGATAATGAAGAGCATATCAATTATTATTTGATGATTCATTTGTTTATATTTTATTTAAAGTGTAAATAAATAAAATAATATAATGATAGTTGAAGGGTTGTTTAAAAGAAAAGAAAAGAAAAGAGAGAATTGGATTTGCATGTACGACCGAAGTTTCCGTACCATTTGTTGTTGTCGTCTTTATATCATCATCAACATCATTCAAAGAAAGGAAGTGTTCCATATTACTCGCACCCACCCACCCACCCTAGCGCGTCATCGATGGCGGATCTTCCTTATGTTCATCTTCAGGATGGTGAAGGTAACGGATACAATGCTCCAGAAGGCGTTTCAGTATCTCTCACTTCTGCTGCTCCGTTTTGGTCTTCAGATCTCGATTCTTTCGACGTCTACCCCTCCTATCCAGCATTCGTTCGTTTGGATTGTTCTCTCGCCTCCCAACTACCGATTATCTATCGTGATGTTTCTGACAACTATTCCGGTTTACGCCTCGATTATTTCGACCGTGAAAACCAGGTAAATTTCGTTATGGACTTATTTCATCAGCGCGTTGAAGACCCTGAGTTTTCTCTAGCTTCTATTCTGGATCAAGATATCCCCCAACTTGGTCTTACACCCGACATGGATTTTTCTAATCTGGAACTGGAAATTGGGTTAGGATTAGGGTTATTGGCTGATGATAGATGCGAGTTTATTATGGCTGCTGATCGTGCCAACAACGATGTTTTCGTATCCGACAGGAGTAGTGTGTCTGAATATGCAGAATCTTCTCCCGATTGTAACGGCGGGGGAATTTATGGTATGAGGATGGTGGAGATCGATTCGGATTCTGAAGAAGAAGAAGAAGATAACGAGATTGTTGGTATTGATCTAAACCTAGACAACGATAATGGGTTGGATAATAATGCTGCTGCTGATGATGATGCAAGTCTTCGATTTTGTTGGGATTCATTCCAATTAGAGGATCATAGAGATGCTAATGTAGATTTTGAGTGGGAGGAAGTAGATGCGAGGCTGGAGGATAGAGATTCGATGAATGTGCTTTCTTATGCTGATGTAGATGAGGTCTTCAACACCTCCATAGCCGGGCTAACTCCATCCCTATTGGAAACGGGTGTGGAGAGGGTTGGGACATTAAGAAATTTAGACTGGGAAGTTCTGTTGAATGTTCAGAATTTGGAGTCTAACATAGATCTTGAACTCGACAGCGAGCCTCCTCATACAGGAGATTATGTGTACACAGATGATGAGTACGATATATTATTTTCGCAGTTTGTGGAAAATGAAAATTCAATGGTGGGTAAACCTCCTGCTTCAAGAGCTGTTGTTGAAAATCTTCCATCTGTGGTCTTGACTGAGCTAGACGTGGACAATAACAATGCTTCTTGTGCTGTTTGTAAAGATGATATAAACATTGGTATGGAAGCAAAACAGTTGCCTTGTTCCCACAGGTATCACAGTGAATGCATCATTCCATGGTTAGACATTAGGAATACTTGCCCTGTTTGCAGACACGAATTGCCCACAGATGATCCTGACTACGAACATAGAAAGATGCAAAGACTTGGAAACATTCATTGATAGAAGAAGAATATTCAAGGTCAGTTCTTGCCCCCTGAACCAACTTTTCCACATTCATTTCTTATTATTGTTGATACATTTTATTACCAAATCTCAAACACATACATATACATACATGAAATGACCGATTTTCTTCAGTTTCTTTAGGAATTAGTTCAGTTTATACATCAAATGATATCGTGTTTATTATTGTTTGTGTTTAGAATTAAATGATGTTTAAAACATTTGCTATGGTAGAGAATCGGTTTTGATCTCAATTTACATGATTGTCTTAATTTTTCTTTAGGAGAGGATGACTGCTGCTGTGTTTGGTCCATTCCCTTGTTCCTCAAAGAAGCCTGCATTTGACAACCATGAAGTCAGCTGTAGAAGGTTTTGCATATGTATATGTATATATATAATTATATATATATATATTTGGAATTGGTGGGAAATTGGGAAAATACTTATCAAATTATGTAGCTGTTTGTTTGGAAAGGTTAGTTTTTCACTGTTTGTTTCCTTTTACCTTGAGGAGGACAAAAAAATGTAGACTGAGGGAAAAAATACAGAAATTCAATTTATGTTTTTTTTTATAAAGCCAGCATGGGCATGGATTAGTTCCTATTTATGGTGGTTTGCCAAACCAAACAGAGCCCAGAGTTTCGTGTAGGAAATCTGAATATTAGTTTTTTTTAGTTGATCAATTTATTGAAGTGTTTAAGTAGTTGCATGCAGATTGATGTCTGAATTATTGTTATGTGTCATCTATACAATTAACATGAAAAACTTGTATATTAAGAGAGATTAGTCTCAATCTCTATGTTTTTTTATAACAAAATAGGCAACAAAAATAATACAAAAACATGTGGCTTAGAGTGCTACTAAACATACCGGAAACACAAGGGGTTTGTGTGAACAATATTTTGATCTACTCGATTATCGGGGACATGTTATCCCCTACCACAAAACTACACAATTGACTTCCTATTTCAATCAAACTTTCTCCTTTATCTTTTTGTATTCCAAGTTCATCCATTCTTCTCCTAACCTTTCTAACATCATCCCACATTCCACATTCAGCTAATAAATCACAAACAAGTGCATAATTCCCTGCTTCTTCCTCACAAATACTCGACTCCAACAATTTTCCAGCAACAACTTTACCTAATTCCAACTCACCGTATTTCCTACACGAACTAACAATTGAACTCCACATCCCAACATCAGGATCCATCGGCATTTCAGACACAATCATCGTAGCATCCTCAAATCTACCAGCCCGACCCAACATATCAACAACACACGCATAATGCTCAAGTTTAGCCGTTATCTCATGATGATGTTCTGTCTTCATCCTTCGGAAATACTCCAAACCCTCTTCAACCATTCCCGCGTGATTACACGCTATTAAAACACCCATGAACGTGAAACCATCGGGCTTCAACCCCCATTTTGTCATTTCCTCGAAAATCTCCGTCGCCTCTTTGCCTCGGCCATGGTTTCCATATCCTGAAATCAAGACATTGCATAATACAACATCTTTGTATTTAGTTTGGTGGAAAATGGTTTCGGCTAGCTCTATAGAACCTGACTTTGCATACATGTCTAATAACGAAGGCACGACTAATGTTCCTTCTGTCAGCCCTAACCAAGCTTTGAGCGCGAAACAGTGAATTTGCTTTCCTAATTTCAAAGACGACAGCTTTGAACAAGCTCCGAGTAGAGCTTTTATCGAAACATCCGATGGTTTAACTCCGATACTTAACATTTCACGAAAGAGGGCGAGGGCTTCAATTGGATTTCCATTCTGTGTATAACCGGAAACAACTGTGTTCCACGAAATTGAACTTTTTTCCACAATCGAATCGAATACAGCTCGGGCAGATAATGTTTTCCCACAATGAAAATAAAATGAGAGCAACGAATTCATTATAAAGGGATCCGGTTTTAACCAGTTTCTTAGAACATGCCCATGAATCTCCTTTCCGGGTTGTAGGTATTTGCAACTCGAAAGGGCGAAAAGTAGACTGCTTATGGTGAACTGATCATGATTCAAATTCATTTTCCGAAATGTATTTAAAGCCAACAATGGCTCTCCGTTTTGAGCGTAGCAATGTATCAATGCATTCCAGGAGTTAACCGTCTTAGTTTCCATCTGATAATGAAAAGTATTTTCGGCTGACTTAAGGGAATCACATCTGGCATAGGCGGAAACAAAAGCATTCGCTAGAAACTCGTTCTTCTGTAGAAGCCCGTTTCTTATAGAATAGCCATGGAGCTCCTTTACACAAGATAATTCCTTCTTTTCCAGACAAGCTGGCAATATATTCAATATGGTTATCTCATCTACTTCTTCTAGTTCTAGTTCTGTCTCCATTCTTCTCAAAAGGCTAAAACAGAAACCTAAATAATCTCCATTGTTGGCGTAACCGCCAATCAGGGAGTTCCAAGAAACTATACTTCTGTTACTACTGTTCTTATCGAAAAGCATCTGAGCTTCAGATAAAGATTCGCATTTCGAATACATGTTTATCAGGGCATTAATCACCACCAGTTCATCACTCAGCCCCAGCTTTACAGCCAAAGAATGAACCATCTTCCCCAATTCCACTTCTCTTTTCTCTGAACAAACCGATAATATCGTGATCGTTGTCGTGACATCTGGTATTAGACGTTCTTCACCCATCAATATCACTGTAAGAACATGAAAGCACTCATCAATCGATCCAATATCAGAAAGTAAACAGAGAAATGAATTCAAGGAAACCAAATTTCTCTCAGGCATAAACTCAAACACCTTAACTGCATCATCAACAAGTCTGAATCTCCTATACATTGTGATTAGTGCATTTGCTACAAACGTATCCGAAACTAAACCCATCTTGATAGATATTCCATGAACAGCTTGCCCTATACCCAAACCTAATATTTCACCACAAGCTTTAATTACACAAGGAAGTGTGAAATTGTCAGGTTTATAATCTGTCAACGTAAACAATTCAATGAACAACGCGATCGCGTCAAACCAGAGGCGATTTCTCGTGAACGCGCTAAGCATTGCATTCCAATGACATAAACGTTTCGTCTGCATTTCGTCGAACAGGGTAAAGGACTCACTAGAATAACCACAAGTGGAATACATGGTGATAATTGCAGCATTAAGAATGGCGTCGTCCCTTAATTCATCTGATTCTTTTACAATCTCGTGTAATTTACGACCAGCTACAATGTCTTTCTGCTGGACACAAGCCTTGAGTAGAAAACCTATTTCCCTCTTCCTGGATCCATAAACAGAAGCATCAAAAGTGTGTTTCTGCTTGAATTCTTCCTGAAGGAAATCCAAAGTCTCAATTAGATTTCCCGAATGACAGAGCTTGCTTGTTGTCCCTTTCTCAAACCGTCGTTGTTTCAAGCAATTAGAACGTGATTTGTGTGGTATGGAAATTGAGGAGAAGGAGGAATTAGAAGAGGGTTTTCCATTGGAAGTATAATTGAATTTGCTTTGGTAAAATCCGGACAGATTGCATGAGATCGCCGGTGCCGATGAGGATGCCGCCGGAGCCATGACACAATTGAAGCTTTACCAGTCGTACTCGGTTCTTTTTTTTATTTATTATTATAATTTTTTTTCTGAAGAACAATTTAAAAGTGAGTTTATTTATATATTGTTTAAATTATAGAAACACATCCATAAGTTATTTAACTCCTTTTCAATTATAGTTATATAAACAAAATAATTTATAATTCACTTAAGACATTATGTACTCAATTAATTCAATTCATAGTTTTAGGTTGAACCCATTCACATTTAAGTATTTAACCCACAATATTTAGGTACTCATTAATTATTTAATTTAATTTCGTTTAACTGGTCGAAAGAAAGAGTGTGAAAAGAGATATATTTTTTTTTTGTGATTCATTTTCATATTATCTCTTTTAAATTACTTTTTTTATCATTTCTCTATCGGAAAATTAATCAAATAAATATAGTAAATAGTTTTTTTTAAAATTCCTCCAAAATGACATAATTCTTATAAAAATAGAAAATCAATCTCAAATCAGGTTTTCTAACCAAATGAATTTTGTTTATATATAATTCTCCTCTTAAAACAAATTGTCTTTTTTTTTCCGGCCCATCTCTACGTATTCTTTGTCTCTTCTTCAACTTGCAAAGAAATCTTAGATTGTCGTTCTCTTCGTCTTTTTTTTTCCATGTAACCCTAGTCGCCACCTTTATCGTTGTTCGAAAATAGTAAGCCTTTCAACACTATTTGTCTTTTGTTATTCGAAACCCTATTTTTCTATAACAAAAATAACAATGATATGTTCTTTTACTTTTTAAGAAGATATCGTCTTGAAAATGCATCCAACACGTTTGTCCAAAACTTTAAAAGCTAAGTTATTTATAGTTTTTTATTGTTTTGCTTTTACTATCGAAAACCAATATTTGTATTTCTAGTTTTTTAGTTTTGTAATTGTAAGTTATATTTATTTATACCAAGATTTAGACCAATATGTTTGAAGTTTATGTTATATGGGTTGTTGAAAAATGTTTTGTTATAAGAACATATCCAGCGCGTTATAAGAACATATCCACCGGTAAACATACGTTTAATAAAATAAAATATTATTTTAAAATATTTTGAAAATACTTGGAAGATTTTGAAATTAATTATGTAAAAATAATTAATTTTATTCAAATTTTAATAATCTGGGAATCAAATTAAAATTTGGTTAAAACTCGGTTTAAATTAATCAAACATAACTAATTTAAAAGATTATTTATTCAAAAACAAAGTCGGCAAATAAATTTTAAAAAATCAGTAAAATGTACGTGTATGAACGTACTTTATACCAGAGTTTTTATAAGGGGTTCAGTTTTTAATTACGCTCGGGAAAAGACTTTCGCGCTATGTCCTCTACGCCCGTCATAAGTCGGTTTTATTTTATTAAAACAACGTCTGACTATTACAATATTTATTTATAACATTTATTTTCTTTAATTAGTACTCCAGGTGTCCTAAACAATGATATGTTTAAATTACGTAAATATTTGTACAAAATTATTTAAAAGAACGTACCTACGATTACGTTGATATACGATTAAGTAAAAATACCTGAAAATATCATAAAAGTGTTAGAATTTAAAAATAAATCTCAAACGGGGTTTAGTCGAAATATTTGTTTAGGAAATATCCCGAAAATATTTATATAATTTTCTGACCTTTTGAAATTATTTGAAAATTTATTGAAGTTCCAAAATTACAAAAATAATTATGGATTTTGAAATGTGGAACCAAACAGGCCTTAGGACCGGAGTCCTAGAGTCTGGGTCTGTTTTTGTTGATCTGAGCTCGGTCTAGACTGGGGTGGTGTGAATTAGGGCTTAGGAGCATGGGTCCATGGATCCGGAGGGCTCGGTCCTAGGTTCAAGAGGCTCGGTCTCGAACTCGGACTATTCGGTCGAGGGACTAGAGGGCTCGGTCCTAGGGTTCAAGAGGCTCGGTCTCGAACTCGGACTATTCGTTCGAGGGACCGGAGGGCTCGGTCCTAGGGTTCAAGAGGCTCGGTCCTGAACTCAGGTTGTTCGGTCCTAGGTTTGGGAGGCTCAATCCCATGTATAGGTTTCTCTATCGAGGACTTGGGAGACTTGGTCCCAAGTCAGACCTCTCGGTCCAAGGCTAGAAACATCGGTCGAATTCTTTGGTCCTTGCTCAAGAACACCGATCATTGGTCTCGGTCCTAACTCAAGAACACCGGTCATCGGTCTTGGTCCTGACTTAAGAACATCAGTCATTGATTTCGGTCCGGACCGAGGATTCTCGGTCCTATTGCTCGGTCTCGATTCTACAGGACTCGATCGTCGGGGACTGAATGTTCTTGAATTAATCAAAAATTGCATGTGCTCTAACTTTAAATGCAGATCATGAAATCATGATCGGTAAGTTACAATCAACTCATATGATTGTAAGGAATAAAAATTCCAACCCTAAACACGATCAATCGATCTCTACAAAGATTAATTTCTCAAAACTGTTTTTAGGTCAAAATTTGGAATCTTTTGAATCAGGCCATTTCAATGTCTAATTTTTATTCCATTAGATTTGAATTGATGAATATAGTTGAACACAACTGAAACAAGAACATCATTCAATATTTGTAACAACTTTTGAAGATGAAATTCAAACTCAATTTTTTTTAATTTCAGTTTGATCAAATATGATCGGGATGATGTTCTAATGATTTGGAAATCATATTAACATGTTTACAAACATGTTTAACAACTATTTGAATAAAAAATTCAAACATAAAGCTCAAGAAAATGAATTTAAAAAAATTCAAATTTTCAATCTAGTTTTTGGTTTTTTTGTTTTAGGTTTATTTGATCAAATATCTTTTAACAGAAAGTTCATATAACATTTATGGATTTATTCTAAACAAAGAAATCATATAATTTAACCCTAGAACAGATCAAACCGATCAAATTTGGAAAATCCAATTTGCAATCACAAATTGAAATATAAAGGTTCTAGATGCTTACAAACAGTTGAAGAACACTCCTAGGATCTGTTAGAAGCTTTTCCGAAGCCTAGATCAAAACTTTGAACGCCAGAGATGGTTTTCACAAAAACCAGTTTGGCCGGAATCTTTGATTCTGTGTGTAATATGTGTTGATTGTTTGATGTCTTGGTAGAGGATGAGGAGAATGAATTCAACTCCAATTTGACCACCGAAGTTCTTATACCTAAATTCGATCTTATCTTGGGCAGCCTAGTTCTAGGCTATGGTGACAATTCTAGGTATAGGGCTATTGTTGGCGAAGATAAGGTGAGCACATGAGAAGGAAAACGAAGGGATAAGATCAACAAATGAAGGAGATACTCCTTCTGGAAGAATAACTAGAGATCGACCACGTTTTTGGGGATCGCCCTGTTTGACCAGGAAAGACGAACAAAATGACGTCGTTTTGTTTAAAAAAAAACGCGTTGTTGCATTCCATTGGAGATCCATTCGCGTTTGGACGTTTTGACTAACGGGTTTGACGTCCCGTTAATTGATTAGGTGTGGTCCCGGGCGCGTGCTTGTTCTATTACATCTAGATATGTGGCATCCTCCTGGGTGCTGAATGAAAATCCAGCGCTAATTCGATGGCCGAAATCATGGCTGCAACAATTAAACATAATTTCGGTCACACAAGATTATCATTTTATATTTTTATTATTTGAAATCTATTTTTAATCAATTTCTTGCTTTTTTTCTTCACCAAAAAATCCAAAAAATAAATAAATTTGGAAACATAATAAAAATTATGTTCATTATTTTTATTTTTGGGTATTTTGGGGTATTTATTTAATTATTTAAGTCATTAATTATACATAATTTATGTTTAAAATCATAATTAAATAATTTCAACCCCTATTTTGTTTAATTTGAGTAAAATAAATACAATATTTTAACCTCAAATTATTTTTGGATTTTTATTTATTTTTCCTAATTAGGGTTTAATTATCACAATAATTAACCATAATTTGATTTTTATTATAAAATAATATTGTTTTAATATTATTATAAAATAATAATATTATTTGTAAATTAAGATATATCAAATTTTTATGTTTATACCACCGCTGTATAAAGCCATATCCAACGCGTTATAAGACCCTTTTCAGTGTTGTATATAAATAAAATTTATTTTTTGTAGTGCTAATTAAAGAAAAAATGAAATTTGTGTAGGCCGATAAAATAACATTTTGAATAAAAATACCGTGTTTGGGTAACCATAGAATTGAAATGGGGTCCAATTCCTAGGCTTTGTAGATCATTTAAGATTAAGAATTAGAATTCCAATGAAATTTAAAACTAGTGCATTTTATAATTATCAATTTTACTATTTTTAGTTCGGAATTGTAATTCTAAAAAAAAATCTATGTTTTCTTAACAAAAGTATATTATAATTTTATCACTTACAATACGGTTAACGTGTTAAATCGATATTTTTTTTAATTTAGAAAGTTAAAATGTCGAACCGATATATTTTTTTAAATTTTAGTAAGTTAATATTTCGAACTAATATATATTTTTTTAATTTAAGAAGTTAAATGTACCGATATATATTTAGAAAGTTAAATTGTATATTTTTTAATTTAGTAATTAACCTATCAAGCCGTTATTTTGTCTTCATAAGAATCAACCTCTAAACAAAAAATATGGTTACTTGAGCTATCCTAATTAATAGGTTTTGAATTAATAATTTTATAATTTTTTCAAATACAGTAAAACCTCTAATATTTAATAATGTTGGGACATGGATATTTTATTAATTTAACGAGATATTAATATATCGATAAATTAATAATTTATTAATTTAAAGAGGTTTTATGTATAACCTTTAATTTTTCAATGTACTAGTTACAATGTTCAAGGCACATCCTATGAATGATGAAGTTGAGGATGATTCAATAATTTTGGAACCGGTCACTCGAAAAGAAGCATTGCAAGCGACAATAACTCTTCTCAACTTTTTATTACAATACAAGAAAACAATGCCCCAACTCTAAGTGTTATGAGGAGATTTAAAGATGAACTCAATATAGATTTGAAGTTCAATCAAAAAAACAAGTGACTATAGATTCATTTTTTATTAGACAATATTAGAATTTTGAATCTTTTAGTAATTATTAATTTATAGTTTCGTTTGGACCAATATATATACAATGATATTTCAAAAGAAATATTATCTTATTATTTTATCGATTGGGGTCCAATTTTGTACTGGTCTCAAGTTGTGGACAAACTATTAATTTATCAAATATTAATTTATAAAGATTTTATTGCATATGAATTGAATAGTAGTTTAATGCCCATTCTAATTGGAAATCGAATATAAATTCCAATTAGTTACACTCATCCAAATAGACTTTTTATAGTCTTTTCATTCAAAATGTAAAAAAAATAGGAGAACATAATAATTTTGGTGAGCCAACACAAAATTTTGTGTGGATCTACAATAGGGTTGATATAGGCTTAAACTCACATCAATATTTTTTTTTCGATAAAAATGTGACATGACTTTATAATTTATTACTTTTTTAAATTTGATTCATTAATTATTTTTGTAATTTAAAAAAAGTGAGGTAAAACTCACATTCATCCATAATTTTTTCCTTATTTTCTTCAAACATTCCACAATTCTAATTCTTGGATGTCCATGCTTTTACCTTATATATTTAAAATTTTCAAACTAAATTAAGCACATTGTGTTAAAATCAATACATAAAGTCTCACTATCCAATTATTTTGTGTTTTCGGCATAATCAATACTCAGAATTATACACATTTTTCAGTTATATTGGGTGATCGAGATTGTTCTCCACATGTATGTGATGTTTTGCACATCAATTCAAATATCTCGTCAAATTTATTTTATTTGTCTGTGTAATCTTTAAAAAGAGGTTTAATCATATAGCTCCAAAAGTATTTTGGAGGGCATTAATTACAAACACAAGTTGCATTTTGACCCTTTTTAACAAATCCATTCTCATGTGATATCTTTCCTGAAAAATTAATAAAATGTATAGTTGTTTTTGGCTAACTTCATATATATTGATGATGAATGAACAAATTTTCTTATATTAATTAAGAATAAGCAGCTTTTAAATCCATCACAGTTGTGCATAAGACATAACTTGAATATATTTTGTCCAATGCATAGAAGAAAAATAAATAGGGAAAAGTTGAGTGAGAACAATAATAATTCCTCACATGGAGTCTAATGCAAAAACAGACATTATTATTATTATTAAAGAAGATTTGAATTATGTGATGAACCAACCAACCAGCCGGCAGCCAGCAAGAAACAGGGCAACAAGAATAAGGGTTGTGGGGTCTCTCTCATCTGTCTGGCATGCAGATAGATCATTTACAAAGCCAAACAGGACTTAAAAACCAAACGAAACCTAACCAATAATCCAAACCATGCATGCTCAAAAAGTCTCATCCAATGTGGGTTTTCTTGAATTATCTAAATCTAATTCAATTAATTGTTTTTGCACAATTGGGCACCGAATCAATCAATTCCAAGACTTAAAAAATTTTCTTACAAATTTTGGTAATTTTATTTTATAAATTTAAATTTGGTAATTTGCAAATTTAGTTATGCTTTATTTTTATTTTTTATATATTTTTTTAACGTAAGATACTATTATGACTCCACTACAATTTTAAGCTATTCAATGTGGAATTTAGTTATGCTTTATTGAAATTTTAAAGCTAACTTTTTATTGAATATATCAAATGAGTAGGTTTAATAAATTTTTAAATATTGATTTTAGCATTTTTACCAAGTTAGTGAACTAGTTTTAAAACAACTATCCAAACAAATTTATTACAAAAATACTAACATAAACTAATTATAAATAATTTCAAGCTTGACATTATTATAAAAAAAATTACATTAATAATAATTAATATGTTTAAAATAATTTATTAAGGTAATTTAAGCGACAAAATTCGATAATTAAAAATCAAATATCACATATTGAAGTTAGAATAGTGCTAAAAAAATTAAAATTTTGAAATATATATATATATATATATATATATATATATATATTCAAAATGTGAATCTCTATTACAACAATAAAAAAGACTTTCTCCGACAATAAAAAATTGAATCAGGAGCCAAAAAAATATTTAAAAGCCTTCATTGCTTTCGGATTCCAAATGAGGGACAAAGTTATTAATTGAAAATTTTCTCTTGTTATCTTGATTTTTTATATCATTATTGAAGTCGAATAAGTGTTATATTATAGGTTTTGACATATTTTTTCAGTGAACAAAGATACTAGACAATTAAAAGAAATTAGTTTAATTATTTGAATAAATTTTATATTTATATTTGAACTTAATTAATCGAATATATATTATAATTTTATTTTATTTTTCAATTTATCGGGATGTAGTAATTATTTAAATGCTCATTTTTTTCCTTTCCGAGGCTCTCACCGTTTAACACAGAACAGTGTGCCGATTTATTATCTTTGAACAGTAGAAAATTAAAAGTGCCTAGCTAGCTTGCTAGATAACAGCCTAACACACACCAGTTGACAACTGTATTCACATACCAAAATTGCAAATTTATATATAATTATATTTGTCCAATAATAATAATAATAATATATAACATATAGTCCATTAAATACTACAAAAGCATCACACATTTGCATGTTAAGTCCCATTTAACATGAACTTTAATAATGTCATGCATCATTCAATTAAAACATCCTCATGTCTTTTAAAACTAACAAATGTATATTAATATTTTCTAATTTGTGTAATTTACTTATTGCAAAAGTAATCCCCATAAGTTTATTTATTAAAAATTTGTATAAAACATAATCAAACATGCTTATTAAAAAAATTTCATTATTTTTTATATTTTAATACCAAATTAATAAAACACTTCCACAATTTACTTTTACAATTTAAAAAAATGATTGTAATCGTAATCGTGTTAAAATACTAGTGTTCAAATAAAATTTTTAAATTAAAGTAGAATTATCATCGTTTTGTTTGTATTTAATTAAAAATAAAATATTTAGATAAAAAAAGTTAATGTATTATAAGAAACATATTAATCTTACAAAGAATCCAAAATATTCTAACCTATTATTATTATTATTTTAAATAGTTCAAGTATAAAATTTGAAATTATGCTTTAGAATTGAATTATGAGTCTACACCATTATCAAGATCTTAAAACAAAAAAGTAAGTATGAATAATGAGAAGGAAAAGAGAGTGAGTAACATATATATTCCTCCAAAAAAACAAATTTAAACATGAATAAATGTATGCATTTAGTTTTTTTTTAAGTAATTAAGATAAATTTAATTTTATAAGCTATCTAGTCCAATTTGTAAAATTATTATAATAAACAAATAAAACACAATTTTCCTAGGTGCTATGACAAGAGTCATAAAAGGGGGAAAATATTATATATCCACTTAATAAAAATCATACATAAGAATTGGAAGTTTTTTTTTATTAGAAAATGAGAGAACACATAATTTTTAAATACCTCACAATCTCACATATTTTCTAATAATCACATAAAAATTCTGATTTTTGTTTTTCATTATACATTAATACCTTAAATTTTTTTAACAAAATAACCTAATTTTTTATAATTTTAATTCAAACAAAATTAATTTAAATAACCAAATCTGAATAATTAATTGTTATCTAAACTAAGGTTGATTTTTTAAATGATGGTTAAATATAATCCAGAAGATTCAATATCTAAAGCTATAATAATTAATTAACATAGTAATTGTACTTTGTAGTTTGTACTGCAAAAACAAAATGGTACGTGTATATAGAACATGTTTATCATAAAAAAAGTATTTTTATTTTATTTATCTAGGCTAATATATATTAAAACTCTTATTCCAAATTTTGTTTGGTGATTGAACGTAAATCTTCTCATTTATAAAAAAAAAAATTTAATTATTTACCACGTTTACAAAAACAAAATAACAATTATTCCCAAAATTAAATATTTTGTAAGACATTTAAATCGTATTCGACAGTTTTGAATTCGTATATTTTGAAAAATTACTCAATTTAAACACAAATACATCTAAATTGGTATACCGTATACAAAATTATGTAGTTATTTGAAAAATAAATACAAAATCTATCTCTATTCAAAATTTCTCAATTCTTTCCTTACATTACACCTTTTTTAGTCACCTAAATCAAAATCGACAAATTAAAATGCGTAAATCTCGAAAACAATACTCAATTTAAGCAAAAAAAAATCGTTCAAAACGTATTTAAATATCATTTAATATAAAAATGAGACAAAATAATTAAAAAAATGGCAATAGTAGGACTACGTCACAATTCAATAAACGTTTTGTCTATTTGAAAAACAAGATAGATAGAAAGGGAAAGACTTTAGAGGCGTTTAAATAGTTAAAATTTTGATAGTTCAACTAACTCACCGTTCAAAGTTTGAGCTTATCTCAAGATACCTAATTAAAGTATCAAATAGCTAGCAATTCAAGGTGAATGATTCCTAAGTATGAATTGAGAATTCATACCTTTTTTTTTATTAGAGACATTGGTTTTTCAAATGATTAATATTAGAGAAAAAAAAGAATAATACAACCTTTGCCATTTGTCAAAGGGAATATCATAATGAAATGAACATTTTTATATATGTATATTTAATTAATTAACTACTTTTGTTTTATTTGAGAAGTTGATTACACATTAATTGCATGTGCAAGGAAATAAGGATATCCAAAAGGTCCTTTTCTAGCGTAGCTATTCAAGAACAAGGTTCTTCTCCCTCTCTTTCTCTTTTTCTCTCACACACACACAAACACAGATTGTTCATTTGATCATCTGTATAGCATTAATAATAAAGGCTTCTGCTGCTTTTTGATTAATGTAAAGATTCAGAAAGAAGTTATTAAGGTACCAGTTTTGATCTATCCATTTTGTTTCATATCATTTAATTATATTTCAATCTCTGGTTGGAGTAATTAAATGATGTAGCTACGTACAGTTGACACACAGAGAGAATTCAATGCGTATTTATGTTATGATCCAGGTGATGATATTCAAAAAGGGGCAGCAACTAAAATTTGTAAATGGGTTTTCATTTTTGTGAGTAATTTCTAGCTGGTCCTGCTTCTGTTCGTCCTTTTTTTATAATCATCTGGTTTCGAACAATGGATCATCATTATTCCCAGATTAATGGTGGTGGAGATGATCAAGAAGAATGTTACAGCTGTGAGTCTGGATGGACCATGTACATAGGCTCCCCTGTTCCTTATAATAATGATGATGGAGAAGTTGATCATGAAGAACAGGACAAGGTTGAGGATGATGATGATGATCTTCATGAACAAGAAGAAGGAGAAGAAGGAAAAGAAGTTCAGAAGGATGAGAGTGATGATTCAATGGCTTCTGATGCATCATCTTCGGGGCAGAGTCGAGTAGGAAAGGATCATCGTGGGAATTTGGTGAAAGTGAAAACCAAGAAGAAACCATCCTTGTTGGAGAAAGGAAAGAGGTCTTGATTTTAATCTTTATATATTGGTCATTAGTTAACAAATTAAGATCATCTTGGGATATTGTTGCAGGTTTTTGTTTTAATTAATTAATATAGTTTACACAGGATATTGGTTTTCCTTTATTTATTCATTTCACCATTAATCATTAATCTTTGTTTGAGGTATTCATGTGGATTGAGTGTACAAATTTTAGGGTTGAAGATATGTATTATCTTAATTTAGTTTAGATATGTATGTTAATTTGGTTTATTTGCTAGATATAAAAACACTTAAAAATAATCCTCAGTCAATAGATTCGATCCAAGAGATCAAAATATCATGAGTTTCGTTTCTCACACGGTTAAGTATGAGCGTTGAGGAAACTCAAAGTTAAGTATGTGCGGTCATATTACTAACTCTGGTAGTTGGGTATTCTAAGCGATTTTGAAATATATAATGTTAAAAATATATTTTTTTCAAAAAATTATTCATGGAAGAAGTGGGGGTAGCCCTAGGCATTCATCTAGCTTGTATTCCCAGGGGAAGGCCTCCATTGACATGGTTAAATCTTAGACATTATAAATGTGGTTTTAAGAGAAATGTGTAAAATTTATTTGTTCAATTTGATTAGTTTTGTGTATTCTTATTGATTCGTTTGATCAATTTTTCTATTTGTAACTTATATGTTATAAACAGTTAATGTTTCATAATGAATTTGTTATACTAATCAAAATCTGTAAGAATTCTTACAAATAAATTACAATTTAAACATAAAAAAGTTATTATTGAAGGATAACATGGTCTATGATTTGCGCTATAATATGTAGTTGTTTGTTTTTATTTCACATGGTACAATAGAACATGCAATAATTTAAAAAAAAAATGTAATTATTGTAATAATGAACTTAACAAATACTGGAGTTATTATCACCGATTTAAAAAAATGGCAAATAAAAAATCCAAAAAATGGCAAAATTTTGAAATTATTTTTGCTAGAAATTTAGAATGATAAGCTTGAAAATCAAAATATGGTTAGTTTTAATATCATTAGTTAAAAATAGACTATCAGTTATTCCATTTGATTGGGCAAATCTATATGCAAAATGAATTTGGGCTAATGAAAACAATGTAATAATGCACTTTAAGTACTTTTAAATTTAATGTAAATAATATTGTTCTACTATTCTATGTTTGGATTGAGTATATTTTTTTTATTAAGACTTTAAATTAATTAATTCAATGCCATATTTTTTTAAATATATTTTGAATGCATTGTTTGTCTTTTTATAATTGGTTAATTTAATAGTATTTTGTAGGCTGTCCGGAAAACCGATAACCCAACCAACCGATAGTTTACCGATTTATTGGTTAATTGGTTTTACTGGTTAAACGGTTCGGTTTTAGGTTTGACTATTTTTCTAGCAGTTTAACCGGTAAATTGATAATAATTTAATCATATATATTTATATTAATTATTTTTGTAAAATTTAAATATATTATAATAATATTTAATAATATATATATTAGTTTTTTTTTTAAAATTTTAAATATAATTTGTATAAAATTATTAAAAAATAAATAAATTATATAACTATTAGTTTAAAAATGAATACTTTTTAAATATATTATATTGTTAGAATAATATAATATATTATAAAATATTTTTAAATATATTTATAAAATATTATTATATTATATTATTGTTATAATATAATATAAATAAAAAAATAAAAAATAGTATAAAAATACCGTAGAAACAAGGATTAAAAAAAAACTTTAATAAATTTAACAATTAATTTAAAAATTAAATTATCGGTTCACGGTTAAACCGGTTAACCGACCGAAATCAATGGTTTCAAAACCATTAAAACCGATACCAATATTGGTCGGTTAATAGGTTTGTAAAATAAGAGATAAAATCGGACTTAACTAAAACCGTTTAACCGGTTAGTCAACCGGTTGAACCCTAGTATTTTTTCATTAATGTATTCATTTAAATTTATTTTCTACTAAACATATTCATAATATTAGTGCAAGACCCATTTAATTTTTATTTATTTTAATGAAAGTTATCTAATGGATTAAGTTGAAAAACACATGCAAAAAATGATTGCAACTTGATATATATTAAGGGAAAAAAAAGACTTCTTCCATCATCAACAAGACGTAGGCCTTATTCAAAATTAAACAAATATTTGACCATAAGACTGAAAAAATAAAGTTTATATTTTGGTTACAATGATTAAGATGATGGTGTCAATTCAACAAGGAAAAAGAACATGCAAATAATTGGATCTAAAAAACATTTGAAGACAAAAGACAACAAATAAAAGTCCATACGATTTTACTTAATAGAGTCAAATTTTGATTTGTGACATTTGATTTTGAATAATCAAAATTTTAGTCATAGGAGTTTTCTCTTTTACTTGACTTGTTTTTTTTAATTTTTAGTTTATAATTATCAACCACTTATGACATTAATATATAATAATAATAATAAAATTATTTTTTACTTATTAAATTAAATAATATTTTGAACCCATGTATCTTCATTCCTAACCGACTCAAACTTTGAACCCAAACAATTGGTAAAGTTGATTTGTTATTTTTTCCTAAAATTTTGCATTAATTATTAATTTACTTATTAAATTAAATAATATTTTATTTTGTTCTATTTTTCTATTATTAAATGGTCCAAGAATGCGGAAATGAATTTACGTGTTCTACTAGTCTCCACTGTTTTATTTTGTTATATACTAATTATAATAAATAAACTTTTAATGTATAAAAATTAATACAGTTAATTAATTTTAATTTTAGTTTTATTAGCATTTTAATTTATTTTTATTAAACCTTTTTTGTTTTAATTTATTTATTATGATATTTTTATATATTTTAAATAGTTGATAAATATTTATTATTTAACAAAATATAATTATATCATTTTTAAAAATTATAAAATTTAATATTAAATAAAAACAAAAATTAAAAGAATGACAAATAATTAGAAGAAATATTGTTTACAACCTAAAATAAGAAATCATACGTGATGAAACAAACTTGTGCATGTAGATTCATAAATCAGATCAAAATTTTAAAACAAATTTTCTAATACAAATTTCATCTTATTACTGCTCCTTGGAATTAAATTCATAAATAGAATGAACAAACAAAACTCAAGTTAAAAAGTCATCATTATTCTACAATCACTTACATTTACAAATATTAGGACAGAAATCTAAAATCTAAAATCTAAATTTCGTTAGAATAATAATAGACCAATTTATGAGTAGATAAATTGTTTAGCCAACCCATATTTATGTTCATGGACACAACATTATCCAAAGAAATGAGTTATAGAACACCAAGTTATAAATGTAATCCTCTTGAATTCATTTGTGCAGAAACCTATGATTTATAGGGTTTAAAATTAATTCTACCATCTTCTAAGTTTAGAATACTCTAAACTAAAATATATTTTTTATTCTTGTTATAAATATAGTAATTTTTTATTATAATTAATAAAATAATCTAGTATTATTTAAATACATGGACGAAATTAGAATTTAGGGTTTGGGTAGGCTTAAAATATATTTGGAGTGAACATAAAAATGTAATAATTTTTTTTTGAATAAAACTAATGAATAAATATAAGTTTTATTATTTTTTTAATAACTAAATAAACAAACAATTAATTATATTGAAAAGTTTTAAAAAATTAGCCTTGTAAAATTTTAACAGTAAAAAATAAAGATTCTTCTCAGATCTAAATTCTTAGTAGTATTTTTTCATGCATCACTGTCAAGGAATCTTTCCATTATTCATTTATTCCTTAGCCAAATCTTTCATTTAGTAATTAAGGAAATTTTCACATTGAAAATTCATGATAATATAAATGTTTTTTTAGAAAGTTTCATATAAAGTGACTTTTGGGGGCAATTGCTTAGAGTCACTTTTTTTGATATCTTAGTTATTGCCCATTTGCAAATTTATTTAGTTCTCTACTGCAATTTGTCATTTTTGTTTAAAAATCTCAAATTTGATTAATATTTTTTTCTTGCATATGGAATATGTATTGTTTGAAAATAAACTTTTATTTAGACATTTAGGCTGCTCATCATAATCATAAGGATTAAGAAATATATATTTATTTATGCAATTGTATAGAACTTTCCACTTATAAATGGTCCTAAAATTTTCATTTTAAAAAAATATAATATTATTATTAATGATTTAATTAAAATATATATATATATATATTTTCTCTAAATTGTATTAATATTTTTATATTATATAAATTTAATTTATGCATGTATTTTAAGAGTAGTAATGGTGAAAAATAAAAACTTCTAAACAAATTATATGGAAGGATGATAATTAAGACTTACTAACTAAAAATACAATTATTTTTCTCTTTATTTGTTAACCATTTCTCTTTTTCCTTTACATTAATATTTTTTTATCTCTTACATTATAAATATATATTTAATTTATTTATTTAGATATTTGTAAGTTATAATAGAGAATAAATAAATCAAATAATAAAATATATAAATATATATGTCTTAAAAATATATATTATATTTTTAGAGTAATATATAATGAATAAATCAAATAAATTATTATTATATTTTGTAAAGGAAAATTGAAAATAAAAATATATATATAAATTTTATTTTTTTCAAATTCTCATATTATTATTATTATGTAATGAATAATTATTTATTTAGAGACAATTTCAAGTACACGAACATTATATAGAGGCCCCTCCGTCAACTTTTTGTTTAAACGGTTTAAATTTAAAATATTTTTTTTTTATATATTATCTTTAATCTTATATTTTATATTTATATATATAATTATTAAATAGCTTATATATAATATTATATATATATTATTATTAAATTTTATATAATTATTAAATCTTTTATATAATAAATAAATAATATATATATTATTTATTTTTATCTATATATATATAATTTATATATATTATCTTTAACTAATTTATATATAATATTTATATATTATATATTTTAAAATATAATTTAAGTGTTAAGAGTAGTTAAAAGGTTTCAATTACTTTTAATAAATTATTTTTAATATATATAAAACAAAGTTTTAAAATAAATTATATGAATTATCCTTAATCATTAATTATATATATATATAAATAAATTTATAGAATTTATAGAATATATATTTTACAAAATAATTTGAAAGATTAAAAGTAATTGAAACCTTCTAACTACTCAAATACTTTTAACACTTAAATTATTTTTTAAAATATATATTATATAAATATTATATATAAATTAGTTAAAGATAATATATATAAATTATATATATATAAATAAAAATAAATAATATATATTATTTATTTATTATATAAAAGATTTAATAATTATATAAAATTTAATAATAATAATAATATATATATATATATAATATTATATAAAAGCGATTTAATAATCATATATATAAATATAAAATATATGATTAAAGATAATATATAAAAAAATAATATTTTAAACTTAAACAGTTAGTTTAACTAAAAAGTTGATGGAAGGTCACTTAGTAACCTTTATAAAAGTTGAAGGGACAATTTATTTCAAAAATTTGTTTGAGGGCCAAAAGTGAGCGATCGAGATAATTTGAGGGCCGTCCAAGTAATTTGCCATTATATATATATTTATTGAAATTGTTACAAAAAGTTTTGTTATGTCTCCTTAATATATATTGTTTTAACTTTGTGGGCCTTTTTTATTTTATTTTTGGGCTCCAATTCTCAATGTCGGTCTTGTCACTGTTTAATTATATTTGGTTTGTAGTTACTTTTATTTATTTTTATGTAACAATGTGTTGTTAATAGAAACAAAAATTATATTTGGATTTCTTCTCGCTGAGAGCGGGTTATTTTGTTTTTTTATGAAAATTGTCCTATTAAATCTTATCAATAAATCAATTTAAAACATAAATAAATTATTTTTTCATAAAACAAAATATTTATTTTTGTAATAATGAATAAAAATCACAAACAACAACTTTAGGTGTCAATGAAGGACAATTGCCACGTCAAAACTTTACAATTTTCACACCCTCTCTCTTACGTCACTTAAAAGTGCTCATCCACAGCAGCCATGGATAAATACTGGAGGCGGTTGGCGTGTGAATTTGCTATGGTTTCTGTAAGCTTTTTGAAGTCTTCTTTCACCGGATTTTGAAACTTGGCCTCGTCGGAGCTGTACCGGAGCTAGTAGCTAGTGTTTTCTTCAGGCGCCGGTTAGTGCTTTCTTCATTATTTTGGAGATGCTTGAAAATGATTGAATTGATTTCTTGACGCGGAAAATTCAATTTGAAGTATCGTAGTTTGATTGTCCTTGTGGTTCTATCATCCATGTTACTTGTAAATTCTGTTTTAGAAGAGAATTTAGAGCTTGAATTGTATTCTGAAACTAGAAAGACGTTTTAGCTTCGTAATGGACTTATATAACTTGCTTGTAGATCAGTTTCATATTTGATGTGATCTCGTAAACTTCCTCTTGATGTTTAGTTAATTTATTTTGTGTTATTGTAGCTTAATGTGGAAGATTTTACTAGTGTATTTGTAGGTTTTAAATGGCTATAACTACCTCTTCTGAGGTTGAATCTCCTAGGAGGAGGTCTGGACTATTAAGAGATCAAGTGCAGTTGGTTAAAAGGAAGGATTCTGATCGTTTTGAGATTGTTCCAATTCAAGATACTCTTTCATTTGAGAAAGGATTCTTTATAGTAATTCGAGCTTGCCAGTTGTTGGCTCAGAAGAATGCCGGGATAATTCTTGTTGGAGCTGCTGGACCATCTGGTGCAGGGAAATCTGTGTTTACTGATAAGATTTCAAACTTTCTTCCCAGCATTGCAGTCATATCAATGGACAATTACAACGATGCTAGCCGCATTGTTGATGGAAACTTTGATGGTAAAATTATCACTGTTTGTTTGTTTGTTTTCTTAAGCTGTTGAATGAAACCTGTAAAGTACTCTTGTTATCGTATTAGGTTAGCTTGTGAGATTGCTTCAGTCGAGCTGGTAATATGAGAATTAGTCAAAATGATATCTGAATAAATCACTGAATTCCAATGATGGCATTTCAAAATTTAAATACCTCCATTTAGTTGTGGATTGGCATTTATCAGATGAAAGTTGTCTTCTATAAACATGACTTTTTGTATAACCATCCTGTGCCTAATCGCGGACCCTAATCCATGTGAAGGACTTTTGAGCTAATCACATCTCAATCACACTTTTCTCTCATATGATTTTTTTTAAGCTTTAGAGTTAAAAATATGCATTTATTTTATCTTCAAAATCTTATAGTCTTCTCTGATAAATAATTATTTATATCACAGTTCACCAGAAAACAAAAACTTTAGGTGCAAATATACCATTCTCAAGAGAATATGACTAATTTGGTCTTTCATTTGGACCATATAGTTCTACATCCACCTAGATTTGTTAACTTATTTTAGTCGCTATACAATCACGATCGTTAACAATTGTGCTGTTTAATTCTTTTTACTGATGTAAAAAGTGTGACCACCTGTACTGACTATTTTATTATCTGTCAATTGAAATAACTTTGTGGTCTGGAATACTTTATAATGAATTAAATACATTTGATTTGAAACAGATCCACGTTTGACCGATTATGACACATTGCTTGAGAATATTCATGGTTTAAAGGAAGGAAAGCCTGTTCAAGTTCCTATATATGATTTTAAGTCCAGCTCTCGCATTGGTTACAGGTACGAGTTTATCCACATTTGGTTAGTGTGAATCTTTTTCCATTGTACATGTCAGTTCTTCCTTTCTCCTTTATGTTTTTTCTCTTGGGTTGGATAGACTATGTTAGATTTCCATATGAATATAACCATGAAGGAATAACATATTCAATATTTTTGGTAGAATTTTTTCTTGGTCTTTAGGAGGCAGTATAAGTTAATTAAAGCAGGGGTCGTACTTCTTGTCAATAATCTTGTCGCCTGGCTATCTTTTTAAACAAGTAAAATCTGATTTTCCATTAACCTTGCAGTAAATGGCACATCATTTCCATTCTATTGGTGGATCTACCTTTGTAATATGATGCTAAAGCCATCCTTGTTTATTGCACCAATTCAGTTTTCTATCCACCAACTTCTTTTACTTACCTTTAAAAATACAACTTTTTTTCCTTTTATTTGATGGAACTTCTTTTACTTCCCTTTACCAACAGTTGCATTTTGCATTCTTTATAAGGATCTAATATATTCACAGTAACATATGTTGAATTGTTTATGATATTAAATAAAAGAATAAGGACAAAAAGGATATCCTTTTGGATGCTCTATGTCCTACCCCTTTGCATTGGTTGCAAGAGAAAGCTTTTTTCAACCAGGTTTTAGCATGATTTTTGTTCATTGTACTATTTTTTATTTTCTCAACTTGAGACAAGCTGGTATACACTTTTACTAACTGATGTTTAGCATGCATCTCTTATTTTAGCAGAAAATGTCATAATGATCTATTTACAAACCAGTTGGTTTTGGCTATTTTATAAATTTTCATATAAGACAGGCTTCCCTAGATTTCAAGTATTTACTATTCTGAATTTTCCAATCAATTGTTTGGATAGGACAATTGAAGTTCCTAGCTCTCGCATTGTGATCATTGAAGGTATTTATGCCTTGAGTGAGAAACTACGGCCACTGCTTGATCTCCGAGTCTCCATTACTGGTGGAGTACACTTCGACCTTGTCAAGCGTGTTTTAAGGGACATCCAACGTGCTGGCCAAGAGCCTGAAGCAATTATCC
Organism: Impatiens glandulifera; assembly: GCF_907164915.1. Taxonomy (NCBI): domain Eukaryota; kingdom Viridiplantae; phylum Streptophyta; class Magnoliopsida; order Ericales; family Balsaminaceae; genus Impatiens; species Impatiens glandulifera. Next base: position 34,456,993 of record NC_061870.1, read on the forward strand.
ATCAGATCTCTGAAACGGTTCTTCTCTATCATTTAGATATTTTCCAGGGGACTTAGTTTCTTCAAGTGTCTATTGTTTGTTGACGAATTAATCTAAGTTGTATACAAAAATCACTCGAACACAGGTTTATCCAATGTACAAAGCTTTCATCGAGCCGGACCTACAAACAGCACATATAAAAATTATTAACAAGTTCAACCCATTCAGTGGATTTCAGAATCCAACATATATTTTGAAGGTTTACTTCCTTCTTTAGATAGAGTTAAATAATGTGTTCCAGTTTGCTTCCCACTTTTTCTGGTTTTGATGAAGTACATTCTCTTAATTTAGTCAACAAGGAACATCACTGTCGAGCAGATACGGGAAGTCCTTTCTGATCAGCAAAAGGAAAGTACAGAAGAAACCTATGATATATATCTTCTACCACCAGGTGAAGATCCGGAAGCATGCCAATCATATCTAAGGATGAGAAACAAGAATGGGAAATACAATCTTATGTTTGAGGTAGCTTAATGCTTTTTCTTTTTTTTTCTATTCAACTATTAATTACCCTCACTGATAAGCATGATCAAGAGACATGGTCAAAGCTTGTTTGTATTGCTGATATATAGCTTCAATGCTGTGTTAAGATATTGATGCTTGATTAATAAATCACCCAATTTGTCATACAATATATTCTATCGTATATTTGACAACAAACAGTCTTAACTGAGTACTTACAGATAAGAATTTTATCAGTTTGTGTTAGGTGCTTTGTATTGTTAAGAGGCAAGAATCAAGATGTTGTGGTCTTGTTTAAGCACAAAATAGAGAATGTGAAAGCCATTTTTCTTAATTTTCTTTCACAAATATCTCATTGAGAAAACTATTCTATATCATCTTTTCATGAGAAAACTTATCTAGACCTAGTGTAGCAGAATTTTATTCTTATTATTACAATAATACTATGAGGCTAATAATCAGAAAATATGGGTCCTATTTGAAAATAGGCTACATTGGCAGCAAGATGTCTTGGGTAGGTTGCATCTGAGGTCTCATAGGGATTTGTATATGTTATCAACTAGAGGAAGATAAGCTTTAGAAAAATTATTGCTAGATGAACACTCGGGTTGTAAGAATTAAACCTGATGTCTTATTTCAAATTTACTTGTTGGCACTTGGCAGGAATGGGTTACAGATATTCCGTTCATTATATCACCAAGGATAACTTTTGAAGTGACTGTTCGTCTTCTTGGAGGACTAATGGCTTTGGGTTATACCATTGCAACTATCTTGAAAAGAAGCAGCCAGGTGTTTTCAGATGACAAAGTATGCGTGAAGATTGATTGGCTGGAACAAGTTAACAGAAAGTATGTCCAGGTACTGTAAAAAGTTACTGTGTTTAGTCGTAACATTCTGTTTAGCCTTGAACTGACATCCATAGAGTTCAGATGTGTCATATGTCTTCAACTTGAAAACTGATCTCAGCTTAATTATAGGTACAAGGAAGAGATCGGCTGTACGTCAAGTTTATTGCTGATCAACTAGGTTTAGATGGTTCGTATATTCCTCGAACATATATTGAACAAATTCAATTGGAGAAGCTCATAAATGATGTTATGGTATAACTAACTCTTTTGCCTTATCAACTTGCACTATATCATCATTGTGCTTTCATTTGTAATGGACTCAACCTTCCAGGCGTTACCGGAGGATCTGAAGACCAAGCTTAGCATAGATGACGATATGGTATCAAGCCCTAAAGAAGCGCTCTCCCGTGCTTCTACAGACAGAAGAACTAAGTATCTTAATCGGTACCTCCACCATATCATATTTCTCTTGTTTATTTTGTGGGCATTTTGGATTGATTTGTTTTACAATCAAATTATTTATGAGGTTCATATGTCATTCTCATTATTTATTCCAGTTGAACTAACAATGCATTCTAGTCTTAGTCTTAGAATTTCATCACTAAGTTATCTTATATGGAAAATGATAAGATATATTTAGTTTGATGTATTATTGTCTTTAAGCACATTTCTATCATGAAGTTTGATCAAATGGGTAGATCCATTTTGATTTCATCATTCATAGTAAATACACCAATTTAAAGTTTCTTCTTCTCATCTTGTCATACATATATCTTTTGGCAGTGGTATGTCACACTCGTTTTCAACACGAGACAAGAACCTCTCTAGGCTAACTAAGCTCGCTGTTAATACTAGAGGATATGATGGAAGAGGACCTGATTCACCGGCATCACATGCAAATCAGGTAGTCTTGACATATTATCAGGTCATTTTTACCATTGTAAATTGATTTGCATTGTTATTTGTTTGGCAAACAAGTAGTAGTAGTAGTAGTAGTCTTTATCCGTGTTTATGAATATCCTATGTCAACTGTAATATTTTGTTTTTCAAAAACAAAATCTTGTTTTTAGCTCCTCTGATAAAATGTTTTGGGTGGATCTTAAAGAAAGTCAAACATATCCATTGATTGAAAACATGCAGGGAGTGATTACCCAACTGTCGGAGCAGATCTCAACACTGAACGAGAGAATTGATGAATTTACATCACGGATAGAAGAACTGAATTCCAAGCTTTGCAACAAGAAAGTAGTGTCTTCTGCTGCAAGCCATCAAAATTTAGCTTTGCAAGCTGAAGTTGGTTGTTGTAATAATGGTGTTGTCCCCTCTCGTTCATCTTCTTCTCTCTTTATGAATACCTTAAGCAACGGTCTACCCCATTCTTCATCGTCTCCTCAGTTAATCAAGGAGTCTCTCATGGAAGAGGTAATAATTACTTTGAGTTTTATGTCATCGTCTAGTCCTTTGTTTGTTTTGAGAATGAAGATAACAGTGGGATAATGTTGTGTTTTAATTAATATGCAGGTAGTTCTTATAGGGAGGGGACAAAATCAAATAATGCATCAAATCGATAATCTGAGCAAGCTTCTACACGAGTCATTGGGAGGAGGAAGGTCTCGGCAAGAGAAAGGAGCAACAAAGAGAAATGAAGATACGAATACAGTTGTAGTTGGAGTTGGCCTGTCCATGCTCTTGTCCTTTGCAATTGGAGGTATTGGTATCTACTTATTCAGGTCTCACTCAACTCAAAATTAACATTCCTTTCTTTGTTTCTAGAAGATAGATAGATTCAGGTCAAACATGTTCAAGACTTTGTTATTATATATATAATATGCTAATAATAACTGTGTTATGCTTATTATTTTTGTTATCATCTAACTATTTGAAGAAACACTAAAAAGCAAACAAAATAAAATTCCAATATTAAAAAATGACTTACAAATAATGTTGGGAGCAACAGCTAGTAGGAATATGAATGAGATTTTGACAACTACATACCAATAATAATAATAATAAAAGTTACACAAAACATATATATAGAGAGAACCCAAAAAAGCAGCTAAAAAAGAACAGACAACAGAGATAGGAGGGGGGGTTTTGTTTGTTTTTTTGGCCAATAATAATTTGTCTCCCCACTCACATAACACAGATAGATATATTCTTTGAAAATGTCTATTACCGTAATAATAATAATAATTGAAAGAATTGCACAAATCATTTTAATGAGAAAATATTGATAAATCATAAGAAATATGGCACTCCACTTCTAGGTCCTCTCATCTGGTTATTTTCCTCCGTTTCAGTGAAGAACTTCACTTCTCTTTCCTATTATTATACAAAGTTAAAACAAACAAATTATTATTATTACCATATCATTCATACATACATACATGCAAAACAGTATATAATTTTACCATATTCTCGTTGAAGCTCAATATCGAAGCCACATTACCACATCGATAACAATAATTTGGTGCAGACCATACCTACATACGCGTCCCCAACATCAAAAATCAGTTTATATTCAATTTTAGGGGTTAGTTAGCAGAGCATATCAAAAACAAAAACTTACTGTTACTAGGCCCTTATCCTGAAACATGTACTTGAGACCTTCCTGCACCAGTTGGTGTGCCCGACAAACCAGATCAAGTTTGTTTATGTGATTGAACTGCAAAGGTATTAATTATTATTATTATGTCTATTTTGAAAGCAACAAATTACTATAAATGGGAATTTTGTTAACCTCGGAAGTAACCCTAGCCCCGAAAAGCCATCCTGCTCCTCTAGGACTCACAGCCCATGTTTCAATATCTTCAGGGTCACTCCACATAAGATCACAAAATGGGCCTTCGTGTGGAATTTCACAATTTCTTTCAATAACCCTAATCTACCACCACCAACAACAACACAAAAAAAGCAGGTTAACACCAGTTTTGCAGGCAGTAACACAGGTTATGAACCCACTCAACAAATAGAAAATTGGATAACGTTAACCTAAGATATAAAGAAATGAAAAAACGTTAACCTAAGTCTAACAGTTGTAACCATAATATCTTTAACATATTTTCTGCAATTATGAATAACTTTAGTTATTGCACATATCTGATGAGTTAGAATAGCAAACAGTATCAATTCTAGATTTTAGTTTCAACCAAGAAATAAGCAATTCATTGCCCAAACAGAGGATTCATAATCGACCATATAATAACAACAGCAATGAATGCATGACTAAGCTCTTCCCTTGGTGATAAGGTGTATCTATTCTCTTCCGCTCCCTGAACTATAAACTGTTAGCTTAGAAATCCACTATAGTAATTCAAGTGGCAAGAGTCTTGCCTAAAGAGCCAAAGGTACCGGGTTCGATTCTCACTAAAACGCCTTAAATGGATGTGGGAGACCATGACTAAGGGGTTTGCTAGTTTACCAAAATTCTAAAAAACCTAAAAAATTATACATGTTAAACTCATAACTAACTAGTTAGTATGCTTCTTCCTCTCTTTTTTAGTCCACTTAAGCCACCCTCCAAACCAAACCAACATAACAAGGGACTCTTATGGTTCTTAGTACACAATGTAAAAAAAAAGAGATATGTTCACACAACAAAATTTAAAAATATTCAATAAACCTGATCAATTGTCCGAATATCAGGCGAAAGTCCACCATGGACACAGAGTACCTGAAAACAGTAGAAGATGTTAACATTAGTCAAAATACATACAACAATGAGATAATACTGTTAATGTTTAAGCATATGATAGAGCAACAGCCTAGAAGAAGAGGGTTAGAGATCGTACAGTTCCATCTATAATTGCAGAAAGAGTCAAATAGTCAAAAACATCAGTGCAGTACCGCCAAGCATTGGCATTTCCATACTTCCTCTGGCATTCATCATAGAATCCATAGACCTAGAAGAATTCAAACATTTATCAATAAGGCATTCTCAGAATTATGTTGTCAATTTTGCAAATAAGGTTAACATTGATACATAACACGTCAAGATTAAATATTACTATGCTTAACCAGTGCCATCCATACCTATGAATCATTAACATTTCCTCACTTTTTTTATGGGGGTCAACAAAATGAGGATAGGTATCTTAATTTTCTTCTATCACAAAAATGTTATAATTTGCATAATGAAAGGATGGTACCATAGGTATGCTGAAAAAATGGAAGAACTGTACACCACAAAGGTCTCCCACTTAGTATCATTGTAAAAAGTTTGATCTGACATAACTTATCATTCCTTTTAAGAATAAAATAGCTTTGCTTAGGAACCATTTGAAAGGACAGATGCATTAAACACAAAATCAAGAAAAATGAGGTAAAAGAATACATCAATTCCATATTTATTTACATGTCATATAGACATTCGGTGTTAAACAACAGTAGAAAAATTGATGATAAAAGTTTGGTGGTTTTCACACTTCTGATATAAAATTACTGTGGACATCAGGAAAAGAAACCAGTATTACATGTCAAGATTTGGGTGACCATTATAAAGCTAAGACAATAGGTAATGAGTTTTCAGAGATCATATAGGCTGCGCAATATCCAAAATATGCTCATGGAACTCAAAATGACATGATAAGCAAGCAGTTGACAAATAGGTACAGCTAAAATCAGGACTGAAGATAATAGGATAAACCTATCAATTTTGAATTATGCTATTAAGGATACATTAACATAAACACATGGTCAATTTTTTTAGCTTTCAAAACCAACACGTAGAAGACCAAGAAGCAAGCCTTCTAAATTGTTAAAGAAAACACTATAGCATCGAAGCATATGCACATTATTCTAATATCAACCTATGACTACTCCCATAGAAACCTATTCAGAAAAGGAATGCATGATTTAAAAATATACAACTAGCTAAAAGATAAAGTCTAGTCTAAAATACAAAATCCTCAATCGATAAGCTACAACAGTGCACTGTTACAAGGACGCTATACTAAATTTTAGTGCAATAAACTTTATATGATCCCCATGAAAAAAATACCTGAGTAAGCTGACGACTTTCATGATTTCCACGAAGCAATGTTATGTTAGCTGGATATCTAGAAGAAATTTCCACAGATAAGAAGTATCAGAAAGAAATGGACTAAAATTGCACTTACACTTGAATATGAAATGAACATCCAGACAAATACTACAGCGCACATTAATTGAATAGAGAAGGCTCACTAAAGGACATTGGTAAAAAAGTGAAGCAATAATGGAAGGGATAAAACATGTATTTATTTAATGAAGATTAACAAAACTAAAATCTTCATCTTCACCTGCAAATGGAATGTTGAATTCAATTCATAATGCAAGCATAACAATAACCTGTTGAAGACTATCTGACTGTTGGCAACCTGATCATAGAGGTCAAAAGGAAAGTCAGTCCCTTGAATGAATCTATTATTGGGCGTGGTTTTCAGGTGAAATTCCACCACATGAAGGAATATCAAACCTCTTCTTGTTAGGATGTTTCCAACAAAAGAGTCTGACAAAATTCTTTAACCATTTCTTATAGGGACCAAAATCAGTTCTCTGTCTATAGCTAAGTTGGTCAGGGCTGAAGGAATCAGAAATTTCATCCCATATCTGAACATTCTTTGTTCATAACAAGAGATCCTTTATTTTACTGTGTAAAATTAGCTTTGAGGAACACATGAACAGCTTTTACTTGCTCAAGAAGGGAGAACTTAGCCCGCACAATCTGTTTGTGAGTGTGTTGCTCTTGGTTGCCAATAATTTAATGAACCTTATCTAAAAAATTCCTCCCCTCTTTTATTGTGAACCATGATTTGGACAATTGAAAGAAAGATTGGAAGAGAACAAATGAAAAACTCAAAAGCTACCACAGAGAAAGAGAGACAGTCAGGAAGGTTGTGCATCTGGATAACCAATTTAACTTCTTTACTAATTTAAAATTCAAAATGTCGATGGAATTATTCAGGAAAATACAATGAAACACGTGTTTGATTATTATTCCAAACTGTGTAGTGAAATACTTCGGCATACAAAGAAGCATTTCTACCCTCTATATCTTCTATGTACCTTGCTTTAAGAAGCAAAAGTATTGTAAAAACTTCAAGGCTATTGTACCCGCGATCGACAAAATCTCCCTGCCAAGAAGAGAGAGCCATAACAAATTGTTTTAGATATGCATTAAACATCATAAGATTAAATAAAACATTTTACCATGAAAATATAATTTGTCCCAGGTACATGACCCCCTGTCTGGAAGAGTTTCATCAAATCATGGAACTGACCATGAATATCACCACAAACAGTTACTGGACTATTGACAGGCTGAACATTTGATTCCTCAATAAGGATATCTTTCACCTGACAATAAAATGATCCAGATGAAGATGAAGACGAGAGTTAGGGTTTTCCAATCCACTAAATAGTGTTGTTGTAAGGCAGAAATTAACAGTGAAACCCTAATTATGCATGAAGAAGAAATAGCTGCACAGTAAAGAGATATAGAAACTTAGATAATTTGAAGGATGGCTTACATATTCGCATAAGAGCTGAAGCTCGTCTTCGGCCAAGTGTTGACCTTCTTTAACCTTGGAAATCCATAGATCCAAATCCATCAGAAGCGTCTTCTATATATAAATGTGTATATATATATCACCCGTCGTGTGTGCTCTACCTACAAGTTTAAGAGCAAACGAGCGAGCAAGCAAACGAGCGAGAGAAATGTATATATGTTTATAGAAGCTCAGTTGGAGTGCGATATGTATGTATCGTCTCTCTGGTGCAAAAAGGGTGGACTCGAGATGGCGCAGAAACGGCTGCAAAAGCAATCGATGATAAATGGGGGTTGTGACCTCGTTCGTTAATCACGACCCGTTCTCTATTACCACCAGATTCAAGTTTTTGTTTTTCCGAGCTTTATATCATAAATTCACCTTTGTTTAATTAATATCTACATCACTAATCCATAAATTAATTGGAAATTTATCTTGAAATTTTGATAATCAATTGAATTTTCAAACATTTTTTTTTACTTTAAAAAACAAACAAACATTGTTTTAACAGTTTCAAACGTAATTATTTATTATGTGCACAATATTTATAAATAAATAAAATATATTTACGTGATATTGAAATTCGGTTCACTAGTTTAACTACCAAATTTTAATATGTCACTAGTTTAACTAGTATGTAGTTCGTACACTACCAGAGTAATGATATAAAAATTGAAAAAAAAAAAATTACAATAACCGCAATTTTAATTTTATTTTTAACCGTTTTAAGTTCATAGACATGTCATTTTACCATCCAACTCAAGTATTCATTTACTCTCACACATATATCCAAATTAATCTTAGTTCTCGACCCCACAATCCGAAAACTCTAAAAATTAAACATTATATATATATATATATATATATTATCTCTTTTATTTATTTTTTTATAAATATCACGTAAACAATAAGTTAGTGTTCCGTTAACCCAACACTTCGTTTTATATAACTTTAACTCTACCTTTTATTAATAAGAATGATAATTTTATTTTTTTTGTTACATTTTTTCTTACTTTTGTCAAAATTCAAAATCAATTAATTTATTATAAAATTTGATACAAACTTCTTTTTCTTAATTTTTATTTAATTTTTTTATTATTTTAAATGACCTTTTTTTTTTCTTCATTTAAACAAATTTCATCTAGTTCAATCATTTCCTTTATTACTTGATAATTTTTAAAAGACAATTTTGATTAGGATAGATAGTAGTGCAAAAATACTAGTTTCTAGATAAATAATAATTGAATCTATCTTAGTTGATATTGAGTTATTTAAATAACAAAGTGACTATTTTCAAATAATATTAGTTTACTATAAATTATTTATAAATAAATAGATAAAAATACATTAAAAGTATGGCACAACATAATACTTTTAATGGCACAACATAAATCAGAAGAGCAGAACATGAATTCATTCACTTACTGCCACAAAACTTTATAAGTTGTACACCAATGATAATTTCAACCTTGTTTGCCATAAAAAAGGCTTTACACAATAAGAATAGCAACTCCTTTTTTTTACAATGCAAAATCACAAAAAAAGCGTCGATAGATGGAAAATCTACATGTTACATATTGGGAGGCAGACAACGGAGGGGAATAATATATATATATATATATATTATAGAACCGTATTGATATGAAGTGCTTTAAGCAATGATGTAGCCATCTGTTTCACTAAAACCTGTCCACCAGATCGCTGCCCATCTCTGCGTTCTTCAATCAGATTCTGAAGTTTCTGGGGAAGATCATTCTCCACAATAAGTTGCTTCGGGCGAGGGTGGTGCTCATACACAGCCTGTAATAGTGTTTCATCGAAACAATTGGTAACAGCAGTTTTCATTAGATGCTAAAACCTCATCACAATTCTCACAAAGTTCAAAAATGGCAGTTTAATTCATCCTTCATAGAAGGACATTTCATAATAAGTAAAGTTAATTCATGTGGTTTAAGTAATTAATTTCCTTTCTATGCATTTGCAATAAGTTAGTTGAAGTTTAAATATAACACTTCTTTTAAGACTTTGTGGAGTATTATTATTAGAAGATCATGGAACAAAATAGAGAGATTAAGAAGAAAAAAAATCTACCTTTATCAATTTAAGCAAGTTGAGACGAGCTATAGCATCCTGGTGGTCAAGCCTTGAAATAAGCAATGGAGTTAAACCGTTGACAGCCAAAGTTGTATTTATCCTAGATGATTTCCTGTAGAGTTCAATAAATAAGTTGAAAGTTTTAATCATCAATAGATTGTTAGTCTTCTAATCTAGACATTAAGAACAGCAAAAATATAACTCTTCCTAATTCATATGTGAAACATTATACATGAGTGGAATCCAAAGTAAATTAAGAACCATTGAATTAGTAACATTGCAACACATACGTGATGATCTTCAAGAAAGGCTCCAATATGTGTACAAAATGCTGCTCTGGACAGCATTGGAAGAACTTCACTAGCTTTTCAATTGCCTCCTTCTTTAGTAATGATTGTTCTACTTTTCGGTTGTCGTTGTCATGTGCCAGGCACACAGCAATAGAATCCAAGGCTGTGACGGACCATATCTCATCTTCGAGGAGACTCAAGTACACGTCAAGCCCACCGTGTGCCCTCAACTGCTCCCTTGAGTTACGTGATGCATGAGCCATGTCGCAAAGTAAAGGTAGCGCATATTGCTTTAATGGCGAACCTGACATAATAAAAAGCATCAAATGTGGAATGATGCCGTTCTCTGCTGCTTGTTCCTGTCTCCTTTTATTTATTTTGCATAAGTTGAACAATGCTTTGAGCACCTGAAATAAAATGAAAACAGGGAAGGATCGCTCAGTATCAAGAAATCCTTTCGCACACTCAACTTGATATTACAAATCAATTGTGAACACAATGAGCTATTGAGAACTACATTTTTCTCCATTTATGTTTCTCTCATAGAAACAAACATTACTTTTAGAAACAAGTTGATCTATAGAAAGTTATCCGAAAGGGTTATCAATTGGGAAATTATAGTTAAAATGTCAACCTATAGAAAGAGGTGATAAGAGAGTACTTCCATCACAATGTGAGGATGACATAAAATCAACAAGGTAGCCTAACTCTCAATTTTGTAAACAATATAGAAGTTAGCCCTAACTATACAACGGGAATAAGGTTGCAATTGTACCTCATGATGTATTTGTGATGTAAGAGGTCCTTCCTTAAGGTCAAGATTTGGGATCAAATATTTGATTGCATCTGCACGCTGAAGGTTCTCCAAGCAATGCGGATCAGTTGAAAGATGATTGATGCACTTCAACAACTATAAACAGAAAATAGCAGTCAGAGGACTTTGATCAAAGGGTATTAACTAGGAAGAGTATTCATTTGTAAGACAATGGAAAAATCAAAAATTATTTGCACTGATAAAATATTTTCCATACCTTCAACAGAATAGGCGATTCTATTCTATTGAACATCTGGAAGAGTCGACTGAGTAAACTTTGGCTGCACATATAGGATTTAACACTTGTGTCGGCACCAGAAAACTCAAGTAGAAGGTCTGCAACTTTCTCCAGATACTCTTTAGCAACATCAGCATTAAAAGTTGATACCATATGGGAGAGCAATCCAGATGATGTGGTGCTTCCTGGCCTAGCATTAAGAACTCCAGAACCAGAAAGGGCACCAGATGCTCTTTGAGATGCAAATCCAGAAGCTGAGGCAGCACCATCATTAGATGTTGGCAGGCTTACTTTCTTAGTCATTGATTTTTGGGAAGTTGATGATTTGTGGGGAGTAATTGGTAGAGACTCAGAATTAGAATTTTCTCTCCCACGTCCAGTTACCTCTGTAAAAACACGTAGGCAATATTACATCCAATTTATTTTTTTTGCAACAAATATAAGCTGGACAAGTTGAAGCCCTGGGCCTCCTAAATGCCACTCCACTACCCCTTTCCCCCAAAAATATCAAATCGGTAAGTAACAAAACATCATTTGCTTTGTTCATCAACCCCGGGAGAAAATTGAACATATGTGAAGAAAAAAACATTATATAAATAACATTTCTTACCAGCAAATTCGGCCATCAAAAAGTCTAGACCATTGGCTTTCTTTTCACTAGATGCATGCAGCAGGGGCAGTATACTAGCATTTCTCTCTGACCCAGAAAGGTGGCGTACATATTCAAGTTGACCAGAGAAATGTCGTGGAGGCTCCTTCTCCAGTAAACTTAGAAGAGGGCGAACATTTTCTTGCTGTGTGGCAACTGTAGTGGAAAAACCATTAGATGGTCGATCTGTGGACATTCTAGATGTAGACTGCCTAGTAGTAGAATTAGCAACTTTGTCCGAGGATAGGGGATCCAATAAACTTGAAGCGGCAGAAGCTTCTGTTGCCACCGTACTAGACTGAGGTTTGTCGGCATCAAAAAGAAAAACTCGTGAATCAGGTGAATATGAAACTGAAGATCGCAAAGGTTCCAATGTTCCTTGTGATGAGGGATGATCTGATCTAACATTTCTGGCCTTCAGCACATCAGGCGGATCATATCCATAAGATGGAGTCTCACCCAGACTACTGGGATCCAGAGATCCAGAACGTGGACGAGCCAAACCATCAACCGGAAAGAAGCCATTTCCATCAGATATGGAAGCCAATCTAGTTGCCTCATTCAGACTATACAAAGTGTTGATAAGCCTTAATAGAATTCCATTCTTAGCAGCTATGCGACAAAAATCCTTTCTTGAAGTAGACCGCTGAAGCTTAAAAACCTGCCACATGCCATCAATAGCTAGATGAACCATTTCCCTGGATACAGAGAAGAAAGTCAATACATCCTCTACATAGGAGAAAGGAGTAAAAATAAAATACTTAAACTAAGAATATGGGGGACCTGTGTAAAAACAGCCATTCCAGACTCAGTCTACAGAAAAATTACACTAAAGTATAAAAGAACTTAGAAAAGTTTATATCATAAAATTCCCTCATGTTGTTTTTGCAGCATCTCAAGAGAGTCGCATGCTCATGGTATTAATCATGCAAAGATGAAAGGGCATTTTTTTTTGTACAACAAACATATCGCTCTTTTTTCTTAAATATTTGACAACACAAACAACTCTGCTCAAACATCCCAGTCATACTATAAAGAATACTCACAACACCAACGAGACAAGCATTTTCCTGAAACTCAGAGTTATTTGTAATTATTTGATTTAAAACTTGCAAAAGCATATGATTAAGCACTTGCTTTCACCAGGAGTTGTGCCATACAATGTTGCTGACTTTTGGGAGCAGTGAATTGATTGAAGCAACGTGAAGGTCATCAGCACCAATTAGAAGCCTATCCCCTAATCATGTGGTGAACGATTTGGAAGAAACAAAACAGAAGAACCTTTGACAAATGATCAAAGGTTCCTACTCTACGTGTTTGTTTCTATTAAGAAAAGGAGTTCTACACTGGATGGGATTATTTTGATCTCATAGGAATCTAACTTTTTTGTATTTTGTTTTCCCTTTCATGTAATCCCTGAATGCATCTTGTGTTTCTCTTTTACTTTTTTCGTTTTTTAATAAAATGTTGACATTTATTCCAAAAAAAATGTTGCCTTCACCAGAAGTTCCTTCGTCAACAATTTATACAACTACGTAGAACATCTTTTTATTTGCATCTTATCTGTAAAAGTTATTTTTTTACTGGCTAAATAGAACTTTCGCTCTTGTTTGCTTCATTCATGTTCAAGCCAGTTTGTCGGTTTCACTGGATGGCTCATGGCAATTAACCTGTTCGTGTGAGCCGGACATGAGCAGTTTCCATGTGAAGGTCCTCCAATATTTTCTTTCTCTTTTCCTTTTTCCTTTTTTCTTTCCTTTCTATTCCTAGATGTACATAATTTTTGTTTTTCCTTCCCATTTTCTTTTTAATTTTTTAATGCAATGAACATTGTTCAAAAAATATATATTTTACTTGCAAGAAAGGAGAAATTTAGACCTGTACTTCACATAATCAGCCTCCAGAAAGCCTACAAGAATTGGTATGCCACGGCAAGCAATAAACATTTGCAATGTCAACGAACTGCAGAGAAAGGATGCAAAAAGTCACCAACAATTCAGAATTCTAATACGCTTCATGGTGAAGCAAACTTACCTTGACTGACAAAGTTGTTGCAAAAAATAGGCTGCTTCTATTCGAATCTCACGTGATTGTTCTGGCCCAGCAAAACTCATGATAATGGGTATCTGTGCAGAAAGGTTGCAATCATATTAGGAGTATGGCGTCTTCAATCTGAACACAATAAAACTAAAGACTGTGTTTGCAATCATATTATAAGTATGTTCAATTTTCTTAATGCTTTTGCATCCATCAGGAAAAGAGGGATTTGGACGGGATGGGACTATTTTGAGTTAATTGGGATTTAAAATTTCTCGCTTTTATTTATTTCTTCTGTTCCCCTCTACTCTACCCCCCGTTTGTACAAAATTGCACGCTCGCGTTCTTTCTTATAGTTCACTGAAAAGTTGATATTTTTTCAAGAAAAAGTTTAGTGGGCGCTATTTGATTTTTCCCATACAAGTTCGGAGAGTTGTTTAATCTACGTTCCAAGCTGATATCAGTACATGACAGAAAAAAATTGACTAAGAATTAAAGCCATGTGACTAGCTCCAGAAGGCATTCTTTATCCAATTAATCTCCTCTTCAGTTAATGTAGAAATAAAAAATTTATGTGGGTCATGAAAAATTGACCATGGTCAGCCTGATCCAGTTAAGTAAACTAAATACTCACAAGGCCAATGAGACAAGCATTTTCCTGAAATTCCGAGTTATCTGTAATTATTTGATTTAAAACTTGAAGCACGGAACATGTGACCTGCAGCATAGAACCAATGTTCACTTTACACACAAAATGAAAAGCAATAAGCACAATGAGCTACCAAGAAATGAATATTATTTTGTGAGGATAGACATACATTTGTTCGTGGAACCTCAAGTAATTCCATTAGAGGGAGAAATCCATATTGTTTAGCAAATACAATTTTCTGCTCAGGACGTTGGTTGAAGAAAGTGATCAATTTCTGACATGCAGTTACAATAACATCTTCAGGTTCATCTTGTCTCAGTGACCCAACCAATTTGCTGAATTCAATTGCCTACCAAAGCAATATATGAACTCAGAATAAAATCACTTCAATAAGACAGATGGCAATTTCAAGGAGCTAATTTCTCGCTATATCTGCCTAAAATTTCATAATAGAATAAAGGAGAGGTGATGGAGGGGTTGCTGATTTGATGTATTCCCTATAATGAAATGAAAAATAAGTAAAAACAGATCCATATGAGTCTGTTTGGAAGAGGTGAGAAAAAAAACTTGAAGGAAGATGAATTCCCTCCAACAAGAGTGTGTTTACTCAAATTTGAGAAAAGAACGTTGTAAACATTATTCACACATGTTAGGGTTTTTGAGATACATGAAACCAATATGTGAAAATACCAAATAGAAATATAAACTTGAACTTGGAATAAAGACATTCTTGAGTAAGTAAATATCAAATTGGGAACAAGATGAGATAGAAGTGTTAATAAAATTGTTAGGTCATTAAGCACCCAGATAGGAAAATGATAAAAAAGTGTATTCAGAATAACACAAGATTCCCTGGTGAAAATATCATGAAACTTGCAATCTTTCCTTGGAGTGTGTTCAGTAACATAATTCATAGAAGCAGACGGACACGCAAAACACTTGACTAGACCTAGGTCAAACAAATAAGAAATAATAGTAGAGAAAGCTTGCAATCATCTGATTTAAACTTAGAGCTATAGGTAGTTTATCTGATTTAAAACTTAAAAAACTGGATATTGTATTGATGGGACAAAATCATTGAGGATTCTAGGAGATTTTATCTTTGCAGAAGACAATGGATCTGGATCAGGATTTTTTTTCTTAAGTTAATGTGTTTGCTATAGAAAATTTGAACTACCATGATATTTTTTTAAATGGCCATGATGGCTCTAACCCGAGGCCCAAGGGCCAAGAGACCTTATGGCATCAGCCTTAAGCCTCTACCATTGAGCTAAACGAACAAACTCCCATGAAATTATTTTCCCTAAAATCATTTTTTAATAGCTAAGATTTATATCAATCCTTGTTTGTTGGGTATATTGATTTTTTAAATCTCAAAAGCAATTAAAAACTGTAATATTTTATCTTTTCCAAAAAATAACTGTAGTATATTATTATTCAAGTTCTTTCTAATGAACTACCAAAAAGAACAGAAATGTTTTTTTCCATGATGGGAGCAGAATGAACCATGACTATTATAGTAACTAGGTTTTATCTGCACATAGAACACAATAAAAATGAAGTGCATAGATGATTTGTCCTCGAAGTATAGAGGAAAATTCCCAGATGGAAATGAGAAAGTTTGGTTGATACCTGCACTGGGAAAAGGTTCTCAGTAGGCAACTTTTCATCGAAACCCTAGCAGAGGAGAAAAATAAAGTAATTAGAAACTACAAGTTATAAATTAAGTTTACCACATCTGGCTAACATTATTTTGATCAGTCACATCTGCCAATTATCAATCATACCAATCCTTCAATATTAATGACATCATCCTTTAGAGCACCCATCACAAGCCTTATAAGGTCTCCACCATTGTTCTTCACATTGCCAATTTCCAATTGCTTTTGGGCAATTGCAGCCCTTAATTTTGTAGCCAGGTCAAGTTTACCATCATGAGTTACAAATGCATTCCCTTGATTCATATGAAGTGATGATGCAGATGTGGATGCTTCAGTAACCCTACTCTGCGGAGCTTTATCCATTGGATGGAATAAGTCATCCAAAGAAGCATCTCCAGGAGTGTCACTAAATCTACTGAGCTCGTTTCCAAAAGAAGGTTCAGATGTCATAGCAGCCTTGAGAAAAAAATGATCAGAGAAATCAATTTCCAATTGCAGCATTATATTAACTAAATAGAACCTTTCAGTAATTGTACAGGAAAGGAAGAAGCCCGAGATACACATACAAAAGATTAGTCGGACTAGGAAGATAATATACTACCTCCAAAAATCTAAGATTTGCATTTGCATTAGATCACAGACCAATTGATTTCTCATAAACATGATACAGAGAAGGTACTTTACCTTTCCAAGAGTGTAATCTTTAGTTCCAAAATCAAATAATTTGGGCTCAGCTTGGGAAGATATTGCATTACCACTCTGATCTTTATCTGAGACATTTTTCCCTCTTTGGTCACTATATCCAACAGATCCACCAATGACTTCCCCATGTTCACTGTTTTCCACTTGCTGAATCACCGGGTGAACATCATTTGCTGTTAATCCAACAGAAATACCATGAAGTGGTGAGTTTTCTTTTCTTTTTTTGAGAAATGGCTTACGCCATTAATTAAAAAGACCCGAAAAGTGGTGAGTTTTCATGGATAGCTAAGGTGGGAACTTGATCCACAAATTTACCATCAGTTGAATTATCAATGGCATCCTCCACATGATTGCTACTCAAGTCATTATCTTTGCGAGAACCTTCCACATAAGCAGTATCACTTGACGGCAGTTCTTTTAGTGAACCCTGAAATTAAAATTGAGTGACTTAAAAGATTTTTAAATTTAAGTGAGATGGTATCTAAAACTAATTGTTCGCCAAGATTAAAATGCCCGTGAAGTTCAAGTGTAAAAGTAAGTACATCGTCTTTCCCTGCTGATGGGCTTTCCCCTGAACTCTGATCATTTGAAACATCTACTCCTGTGGATCTATCTGCCTCCATATTTCTGCATTAAACCAATAGTTGAAAGATTATGCACGGCATTTTCTAGTTAGATGAAGCGGGCTGCATAATGAGTGTGTGTTCTTATAATCAATAAAGTTCTTGAGAATAGCAAAATTAACTCATACATAAACAATTAATATTAAGATCAATAAGAATAATAGGTCATGTAATTTCATGTGTCTCTTGCGACATATGTTATTAATCCTCCTGTCTTTTGACTTCCCAACATGCTAAAAAAACTAAGTACTACAAGTCCTCACATTGCTTGAAATTTCAGCTTTTGGGCTAAAGAAAATGAAACAAAAAGCAAGTTCAATGTCAAATAACAGACCTTATCGTTCCACTGTCACGGATAGAAGACTGTATAACACGCCTTGAGTTTTGTATCCAGGGGTGTGACAGAAGTGTCCTAGCATCAGGTCTCAGCCTAGCATCCTGGAACACACTTTAAATGATAAATTCACCATAATAAGAAATAAGTTTTGATTTCCTGGTTTATTTTTTCAATAAAATCGTTCGCCATTTTCCCAAAAGAATAAGAAAGAAGTTTTTAGTTCCTCAATTAACAGTGTGTGTTCTTCTGAACAATCATATATGTAAAGGTTCTTTGACGGGATAGGAATCTAACTTCTGTATTTTGTTTTTTGTTGTTTTTGCCTTTCCATTCCCCCATCCCTTATTGTCAAAGGATTGGACCTCGCATTCACAATCTTTTTAATACAAAGTTAACCCATTTCAAAAAAAAAAAACATAGATACTAAAGGCCTTATGTTTCTTTGATGCAGATGAAAATATTCTCTTGTAGACTGTTGGCATTATCACAATGACATGTAAACAACAAATAGCTAGGATTTTTCATACTACATTCACAACATGCCAACTTTATGCCTAATTTAATTTCCTCTTTATGAGAGATTGGCAATATAGTGTATCCATGTATTCTTCTTAATCTTGATACACAGAAATTGCTTTAATTAAATAAACACATAATTTGCATATGGAATTAATTGATATTGGAGATAGATGAAATTACTCTAGGAGAAGACTCGGGAAGGATAAAACTGCATTAATAAAGAAATGGAAGGTGATCAAGCTCAATTGGGAGGAAAGATACATGTAGATAAACACAATTAACAAGTCTTTGTAGAGTTGAGTACACAAAGTTCAATTTTACAGAACTAGATAAACAAACAAGCCTTTTATTGTTTTTTCCTAGTTGACTTTACTTAGCCCATCAACAAAGTTAAAACATGTTAGAATGAGTGGTTCAATAAATGCAGACCTTCTGACCCGTTGGATCAACAATATTCTGATGGTGTAAGATAATATAGATTCCTTTCCTTATGGTAAATACTATCTTGTAGTTAGCATAGTTCACATCTAAAGACTAGCAGGATAAAATAGCTCATGAAATTATCAATGGGCTTGACACAATTGACAGATCATCCAACTAAATTTTTTTAAGGATAATATTGCATGCATCCATCATTACTGGCAGCCTATGCCATTGGCTATTCAGAATCTTCTTTCTTTTATACAATTTTTAAATGTTCATGGTCCAGATAACTTATTAAATATACTTTCATTCTGGTTATGTTATGTATGAAGTAAACAAGAAAAGGAACAATTAACAAAAGACATGATAAGCCTGCCTTCTTAAAGCACTGACGTAAGAAGTCCGTGATGTCAGGTGACAGACCGTCTGGTATTGGAGGGTGCTCATCCTGAAAAGGCAGATAGGAATAGCATTTATTGTTGTCAACGCCTATCAACATTACTCTAGCATTAAAAGAGTGTCAAAATTTAATAAATTATTAGCAAAATATAACAAGGAAAAACATAACTACAAGCTGATTTGGAATAACACCTTCACAGAAGAATAGTAAATAACCAACTGTTTATGATTTCATTTTAGTTTTAGTTTCTGAGCAAAAATAAATAAAATTGTTCAGCAGTTGATCATTAAGCTTCTGTATTAAGTTTGAAGATAGTTATTTTACAATCTGCTATTATATCATTCTTCATTTGAGCCAGAAGTTATATTCCTACTTCTGCAGCTACTGGTTTTGAAGAAGATAAAACATGTAGAAATGTTCTGCTATCATATGATTTAGTTACAGTTTTGTCAAAGCACAAATTGACATGTATTTGACAATAATGCCTATCACATGGGTTTGGGGGGGCATGTATGAATTAATGTCACATTATCATGTCTTGTCTTTATTTGAAGGATTAGGTTTCAATTTCAGTCATTTCATTATTCTTGCAACCAAATTATATGTTTATTCTCCAACTGAAATTAATTTTTCAAGAACAGAATTTCTCTTTTAGTTGTCATGTTATTTTACACATATTTGTGGGGGAAATAAAAAAAAAAATCATATTTCCTCACATAGACTAACCTGTACGATTCTGAAGAGAGCAGGCATTGGCTGAAGATCATAATATGGAGGAACACATGTTAGAAGCTCAATCACAGTGCAACCCACACTCCAGATATCTGAAGCAGCGCAAACACCTGACATCTCAATTACCTGTATTTTGTGGCATTGTTTACTATCAGTAATTATACACTAAAATTTAAAACAAGTTTCACCTACTTTAGTGCCTAAGAGATCAAAGATAATGGGCTCAATTCTCACTAAGAACGCCTTAAGTTAAAGTGGGAATCGTGCTAACTTCCTAAATTCAAAAAAGAATGATTCACCTACTTTGACTTTGATGAAAACCAATTTGATTGTTCAAATGAAAGTTATTCATCTACTTTGTAACAAAAATACTACACTTGTATCACTATACTTCCTACATTACTCAGAAGTGGACACTGTCACAAAGATCATAAATCAACCATATACCATATTTGTTAAGAAAAATAGTGAACAAAAGGGCAAGTTGGAGAACAAACCATATCAAGAACATTTTCCTAATGTTGGGGGTTAGAGTGAACAGCAATTGAATACACTTGACATCTCTGATTTTGGCTAATATTTACCACAATTTTTGCAAAGTACCACATATCAATCTCTTTTGATATTAACATTAAAACTGTTGTCTTTAAAAACTGAAGCCTTCTTGGTCTCCTTTTCACTTTATGGACACCCTTAAGAAAATATTACAGGCTATAGCTAATGCCCAAGACCTGGAATTCTATTGCAGCGTGGTAGTGAATTTACAGAACTGCCAAATCATGCAGTCCCAATAATGGAATAAGCTTGCCTAATTTCATATAATGGAATAAGCTTGCCTAATTTCATATAATGCAATAAAAAAATGGCCAATATGCTCAATATTAGGATCAGGAGGAGTACAACAAGGAACCTAATAAGTTTGTCAATTGATTAAAGTTTGTAGCGGAATAAAGAATCATCAACATAATTAACAGATGGAATAATATAGTATCTCAAAAACAAGAAACACATCAGATAGTACCTCAGGCGCCATCCAGTATGGAGTTCCAACCACTGAATGTGTGTTAACATCTGCTTCAGTTAGTTTTGTTGCAACACCGAAATCTGCAAGTTTCACAAGACCCTGAAAGCATAACTTAGTTTGAAATCCAATTGTACAAGGTAAAGTAAATATTGACAGAACACTCCAATCGCCAAAAGAAGCCATTCTTGCAAGGAAAAAATGTACAGTAGCTGACTGTAAGCAGTTTCAAGGTTAGAATATTTGAACTTAAATGTGTTACAAGCACTACTGAAACAAAATCACTTGATGCAATTCAAGGACCACCTCAAACAAGATAAATAAAGCTAGGTTTAAGGTCAATCTAACAATGAAGTAAAAGATATAAGATGATCAGAATTTATCAAAAATAAGAGTGCCGGCACAAATTTATCAAAGAGAGACCATCAAGTTCACTAATATTGCTTTGCATTTGAACAGGTTCTCCATAAACCCATACATCATAAAACATGGGGATTACATTAAATCATGTTTGTATTGCTAATATTTCTCATGCTTTATCATGTAGAGAGATATGACTCAAATCCTTGACATGAGGTGGTGATGGTTAGATGTAGTTCATTCCAAGGGAATAACATTCAATTATTAAAAATAACTGGAAACCAAGTTGTTTCGTTAAAATAGAAAATAAAGCTTAAGTACCTCTTTGGTAGTCAGTATATTTGCCCCCTTAATATCGCGGTGAATTACACCTTGTTCGTGTAGATAAACTAAGCCTTCCAGCACCTACTCATCATCACAAAAGACACAATAAACACAAATCCTAGTAGAATATGAGATTTTAAGGAATAACTACCTGGGCAATATAAACAGCCACCAATGATTCAGGAAAAGGTCCAAACTTGTTTGGCTTAATAATATTGGCAAGTGACCCGTTCTCCACATACCTGTTAATCCAAAAATGATAATTACATAACTGAATTGTGAGCCTTGTTACCTACAGAAAGACACGTGAAGAATAAAAAAGAAAGGCAAAATAGCCTAAGCTTCCTCCTTACTCAAGAATAATGTGAAGATGAGTCTTCGTCTTTGATGATCCCAAATATTTCACAATGTTCTTGTGGTTCAGATTCTGTGTGGCATGAAATTATTAATTAGAAAACATGATCAATGGAATTTTCCTAATCATAAAAGATGAACGGATCAGACAACTATTAGTAACAATGACAATGAGTTTTAATCAGACACCACTATCAAGGTTAAAGTACAGTCTTCCCCCCTAAAGTCATCCAGTTCATTTGTATTATTTAAGACATTACCATGTTAGAAGGAAATTACCTTAAGCAAATCAATCTCTTGCTGAAATGTCACAACATCCCGCCAAAGAAACATAATTCCAAAAAATGACAACGGGTTAGAAGTGGTATAAATTCATCTACTGAACCTTAATGGTAAGATATCACAATTTCGACAAAAAACAGAACACGGGCAATCCTCTATGTTAGAAAAAGAAATGCATAATGAGCCAAATTTGCATTCTAACGATATATATGACGCCGCGTGATCTCGGAAAGTCAGTGGATTACAAGATAAGAGCAATATAATATTAAGAAAAAGGGCTTAGATTTCGTATCAACAAAGAGTAGTAAAAGATATCTTTCAAACACACGTAAAAGTAAGGATTAAATATCAAGACACGTAGCAAGAAAATAATGGATTAAATATCAAGACACGTAGCAAGAAAATAATGGATATCCTCATAAATATACAGTATATTGATTGCTATAATACCATGATAATATTGAGATCTTCTTGAGCAATGTTTTCCAAAGAGACTTGTTTAATTGCAACAAAATCTCCATTCTCCAAATCCAATCCCTTGTAAACTCGTGCATAGGCTCCTTTCCCAATCTCATCACCAAGCATCTGGAATTTAAGTATCAGCAATGCAAAAACAAAACAGTTAGAAATAAAATAATAGTGTTGTTCTTAGCGTTGCACAGCTTGTTAAGTAACCGGATTAATTCCTCATCTAACTTAGTAGTAGATAAATCAGTAATGACAAGTAACTGTAAGAAGAATGCATGAGAAAACCTATGAACAATTATGAACAATGAGCTCTTCTAGCTTGAGGAAAACTAATCATACAACAAAGAAAGCCCTTTTCTTTCTCCATTTGATAATTGTTAATGTTTTCAGCAATTATATTATGAATTGAGAAGAAAAAAGTTGGGAGTTCAAATTCTAGACATCCTGCTTCTTAGAAATCGATAAGCATACAAATCGGAAACATTTGAAGGGACGAAATCATGGAGAGTATAGAAAGAGGGGAAATTGCTTACATATTTGTTGTCGAGAGTCTTGGATTTGTGAAAAGCGGACGATGCCGACTGCCTAGACATCGTCTCTACTTTTTGTAGCTTCCAAGAACGTGGGGTTTGAGTAACCTCAGAATTATGGCAATGTTGGTGCAGGTTATATCTGGCTAAAGATGGGATGAAAACGATATATGCATGAACTGTATGAATAATGATAGACAGAATTAGAAGCAATTGAGTTGAAATGGGTGGGGAATTGTGTGCTGGTTTTAGAGAAATTATGGTCACGGTGATGATGATGATGATGATCGGAGGAAGAGAAATCTCCCGGAAGGGGAATGGGAAGTGTGGGAAGTGCGGGTGAGCTGGCAAAGTGGGCCGACAGGCAGCTTAATCAACAGTGACATGATGGGCCAGAGCTTGGAAATGTCCAGCCCATCCAATTATTTTTTAGTCCTCTCCCTACAGTCTTTTGAAAAAAAAAAAAAAAAAAGTAAATAATATAGGTGATGAAAGATGTAAGAAAATCCAAATATTATAAATTACATTATTTATTAAATACAATAAAAAAAATTAAAGCACTCTTAAATTAAAATAAAATAAAAAATAAATATTGATGACAAAGTTGGAGTGTGCTTAAAACAAATTTGTGATGGCATAAATTATAAATGAAACGTATAATATATATTATATGTATGTATTTTTTTTAATAATTAAATAAATAAAAAAATAGTTAATTAAACAATAAAAAATAATAAAATTATGTCACAGCTTTTACGTTACAACAAAATTTGAGTAGACTTTAGCCCACCCACCCTTATTCTAGATTTGTAGACTTTCAAGTATAAAATAAATAGTAAAACATATAAAACTACTAGATTTAAGTAAGAGACTAATGAAAAAAAAATATATCATAATATTATAATATTATATCAAGTGAATTAATTTAACTGGAAGAATTTTAACTAATAAACTAAAATAAATGTAGATGGTTGTAATTACATATAATCAAGTTAATGTGGTCCATGAATAAATTTTGATTTAAGAAATAGAATTAATATTTTTATTTTAAATTATATATTAATAATCATTAATTTTTAAATAATTATTTGAGGTAGAAATTCAAATATCATAACTATTATTATTATTATTATTATTATTATTATTATTATTATTACCCACTCTAATTAAGTTTATAAAATTTGATTTTTTAAATATGAACTCTACTCACTTAAAATATCTTGAGGGCCACGCTCCTCAAACTATAAAATCTAATATAATAAGGTTTAATCCTTGTATTGTATTAGATATTATCATTATATTAAATATTATTATAATATTTAACCAATTGTATTAGTTTTTATTTAATTATAATTTAACAAGTTAAATAAAAAATAATAATAAAATTAATTATTTTCGCCTAAAACACTCCCATTAGCATGAAACTCCTAGTGAACTAAGTTAGGGTTCGGGATCTTATCCCGAAAAATGTTATATATATCTAATTTCCTATTTTTTTGAATTTAATTTAATATTTGTTTATCTAACTTTTAAAAATAACAAAAAATTATATTTTTTAATTGATTCATCCTAACTTTTTTCTAAGACCATTTATACCCCTCTAATTCCTGGATCTATTGAGATTATTATTGAACTAACTTCAATATCAAGCAATAAACTATAAATAGTGATGATTTGAATGTTGAATGTTAGTAAGAACAAAAAGAAATGTTAGACAATCTCATTTTCATTCATTCCTGGTAATGAGTTGGTTTCTCATGATTCACCTTTCACGCATGAGGGCTATATATTAAAATCCAACCAAAAAGGTAAAAATATAATATTTCTGTATTTCATTAATTGTCCCAAACCAATAACAAAATTAAATTTCTATCTCAATTTTAATAGAGAAGGAAAGAGACTCGCCAACTACCATGACCACCACGCTTGTCATTATGGTTTCCTATGTTTTTTATTATAAACAAAAATAAAATTATTTCCCCCCCTGCAATTTGTGTAAAACAAAAAAATTAGGAGATAATTTCAGATTTTAGTCCTTAATTAATTTAATATTAAAAGTTTTGTCCTTACTTTTATTTATATGAACAACATGTGTCTATCTATATGACTATATCTACTTTCTCCCCTCTTCTTCTTCCTTTAGCTTTCCTGCTTCTGGTTTCTTCAAAGAAAGCAACAATGGCGATTACACTGTCTCTGTTTCAAATTAGGATTAGGTTAAACCCTGTAATAATGTTGTTCTTTTCAATCCTTATTTTCCTCTCTCTACTACCAACGGGAATGTCAGATCTGGTCGCTGATAGGTCAGCCCTCCTCTCTCTCCGATCCGCCGTCGGCGGCCGTACTCTCCTCTGGAACACCTCCTTGCAAACACCATGTCAATGGACGGGAGTCCAGTGCCAAAACGACGCCGTCACAGCCCTCCGTTTACCCGGGAATTCCCTCTCCGGCGATATCCCGGTCGGCACCGTCGGTAAACTAACTCATCTCCAAACACTCAGTCTCCGGTTCAATTCCCTCTCCGGTTCACTCCCTTCCGATCTCTCATCTTGTTCAGAGCTTCGTAATCTCTATCTACAAGGTAACCATTTCTCAGGCGACTTACCGGAGTTTCTGTTTACTCTCCACCGACTCGTTCGTATAAACCTCGGCGAGAATCAATTTTCCGGTAAGATTCCGATCACTTTCAACAATCTGAATCGAATCAGAACATTGTATCTAGAACACAATGAGTTTACAGGTTCAATCCCGGATCTATCTCTTCCAAATCTAGAACAGTTCAATGTTTCGTATAACAAATTAAACGGTTCGATTCCGAAAACCCTAAATTCATTACCGGTAACTTCATTCACCGGAAATTCTCTCTGCGGCGGTCCTTTCAAACCTTGTTCCGGCAATGCAACAACTTATCCGGCGACAGCAGTTTCTCAGGTGAATATAACCAGCGGCAGTATCAACAACAACAGGAAGAGGAATGGTTTACCTGCAGGCGCAATCGCAGCTATTGTGATCGGATCTGTATTAGGGTTTATCTTTCTGATTCTATTACTATTCATCTTCTGCCGCGAAAAGAGCGATAGAATTAGCAAGTCAAGTTCAATCGATGTAGCTGCAATCGAACATTTAGATAATGAGATAACTGGTAGGAAGGCGATCGATGAGGTAACTCCGGCTGATGACCGAACTACTTTAGTAGCTGCTGCTGCCGGAAAGCCGGCGGCGGCGGATACGACGGAGGAGACGGCGGCGGTGGGTAAGAAATTGATATTTTTTGGGAATTCAGCTAGGGTTTTCGATTTGGAAGATTTGTTGAGAGCTTCGGCGGAGGTATTGGGGAAAGGGACGTTTGGGACGGCGTACAAGGCGTTGTTAGAGATGGGTAATATGGTGGCGGTTAAGAGATTGAAAGATGTGACATTGTCGGAGGTTGAATTCAGGGCTAAGATTGAGGCGGTCGGAGAAATGGAGCATCAAAATCTGTTGCCTCCCAGGGCTTATTATTACAGTAGGGAAGAAAAACTTCTTGTTTATGATTACATGCCCATGGGAAGCTTGTCTGCCCTTCTTCATAGTAAGTTCTATCACTCTGATTTTTCATATAGAAAACGAGAATTTGGTGTTATAAATAGTGTCGGAATTATATAGTAACACTTGATTGAACTTAAATCAAATCACGCGTTGCTATATCATTCACGACACAGTCATATTTTTATTCTCTATTGTTACTATTAGTTTACACACAAATTTTAATTTTAAATAAACTCTAAATAATCAAATATCAAACCAGCCAGTCCCTAGTTTTAGAATTTTAATGTAAACATCAGTCTTAATCAAAGTGTGGAGAAAGAGATCAATCCAAGTTAGTAAAAATATAGTCACAACTACTTAAATATTATATTATTTAGGTTGGAAAGTATGTCATTTATGAGTTTATTGAAATAATTTTTTTTATTTGATAGAAAACTTTAAATGTCATTAATATATAATAATAAAATAAATTATTATTTATAAAGATAATAGGATGTTTATTATGATTTGATTATAAAAACAAGTAAGTTTGAAAATTAGTATTTTTTGATGTGAAAGAAGATTATTTGATTCAAATTATTAATATATTTGTTTATTTAATATTTTAAATTTAGATAAAATAATAAATATCATTTATTAGATAATTGAATTTAATCTTAGGCTTGTTTAGTCAGGAATTTTTAAATAAAATTTGATTTATTTAAAAATTGTTGATTGAATTGAGTTCTAAGAGGGGAGTAGTTTTTTATAAAAATACTTAAAATGATATTAATATATAAATATTTTAATTAATCAATTGAGTTATTTAATTGATTTTATTTGAATTTTATAATAGCTCAGCCGAATGAGCTTTAAGCCTTATCAAAATTAAACTAATTTTGTTTGATATAGTTTATTAGAAATCACTAAAT
The DNA here is from genome assembly GCF_907164915.1 of Impatiens glandulifera. Lineage (NCBI taxonomy): Eukaryota > Viridiplantae > Streptophyta > Magnoliopsida > Ericales > Balsaminaceae > Impatiens > Impatiens glandulifera. The sequence continues at coordinate 34,484,815 of NC_061870.1, forward strand.
AAACTAATGATTGACAAAGGGATTTATAATATATGATTTAATCTCACATAAGCAAGATCCATAATTATTGATAAACAATTAAACCCCATCAACATACTAAAAGGAGGAACATAATAATTGAGATGATTTAACACCTTACCTTATTTGATGTGATGCTCCTTTTAACAACTCCTCATGCTTTATATATTTTTTTCTATAAAGGCAACAAGGGAGCAGGAAGAACACCACTAACTTGGGAGATAAGATTAAACATCGCGCTCGGATCTGCCCGAGGAATCGAACACATTCACTCCCAATCACCAACTGTTTCTCACGGAAACATAAAATCATCGAATGTTCTTCTCACCAAATCAAATGAACCTCGTTTGTCTGACTTTGGTCTAAATCACATAGTCAGACCGTCTTCAACTTACCCTGCACGGTTTTCAGGCTATCGCGCACCCGAAGTAACAGAATCCCACAGGGTCTCCCAACAAGCCGATGTGTACAGCTTTGGGGTGCTCGTGTTGGAACTTCTAACCGGAAAGGCACCCACAAATGGATTTCAGAACGATGAAGGTGTTGATTTACCAAGATGGGTCCGGTCTATAGTTAAAGAGGAATGGACTAATGAGGTATTTGATAGCGAAGTTACTAAATATGAAACTGTTGAGGAAACAATGGTTGAGTTGTTGCAGCTCGCGATCGATTGTACGGCTCAGTATCCTGACACTCGGCCTTCGATAGCCGAGGTCAGACAGAAGATTGAGGATCTGAAACGATCATAATTGTCTCATCGTGGTTTATATAAACATGGGTGTGGTTGTCTTCTTCTTTTTCCTTTCCACAAGTTGAATATGTTGTTATTAATGTATTTGTAATGGTTCAATTTCTTTTGTTTAGTTGTTTTGTATTTGGTTTTATTGTGTAATTAGATTTCTACCCGTGGAAGCTAATTAACATTTCTAAAAATTCTCCTATAATGATTCATTTCATTGATTAATCTAATATATTTAGTGGTTAGACTTTACTTATTTAAAATTAATTTGTAGATTATCCTTCAGAAAATAAATTATCACACTTTGTCACGAATTGTTCATGTGGTAATTTTTTTCTAATTAACTAAGTTGATAATAATGAAAATGTATTCAAAGTAAATAGCCATGTTCAGGGAAATGACCGACAATTTTTGTTCCGAACATGACCATATTCGGGAAATTTCGGGACATTTTTTCCCAAACATAGCACTATTCTGGAAATTTCGAGACATTTTTTTTCGAGACATGACCATATACTTTTTTTCAATTTATTATTTTTAGTATTATTTATTTATCTCTCATTTACACGTGACTGACCACGTCAGAATAGTCAGATTAGTAGCCTTATTTTCGTTTCGAATTTCGTTTCCTATATATTTGTCACGATTTTTTAATATAGGGTATTTAATTTAATTTTTTTTTAAATATTCTCTTAGTATAAATATAAATCATCGAATAGATTACATTGAAATATTATATTATTTAAAAAAAAAAAAAAGATTGATGGGTTATCATCTATATCCATTTATATTCTTATGCATTTATTTTATTGATATGGTTATTAATTTAATGAATCTTTATTAATTTAATGTAGCTTTATTAATTGACCAATTTTTTTTCATATAGATTTTTGATAAAGATAATTGTCCAAATGGATGTAGGTTAATATTGTTAAAAATCTGGTTTATTATATAGAATTGCAATAATCTTGGTTAATTAAAATGTTATCATATAGAAAATAAATAAAATTAGTATAATTTTAGCCGCAAATGATTTTTATTTGGTTGTCAAATATCAGTCGACGCCAATTCTCTCTCTCTCCCAGTCGTTCTACTCTCTCTCTCTCTCTCCCTTCGTAGAAAACAATGTCTTCGTTAGGCCGTTCAGGGGGAAATGGAGGAACCGGAGGCGGTGCCGGCGCCGGCGCCGTCTCTCTTCAATCGCATCTTTACTTCTGCTACCAGTGCGACCAAACAATCGCAATCACTCCATCACCAAATTCAGAGCTATTTTGCCCCAACTGTAATGGCAGCTTCGTTGAAGAGTTGGAAAATCAATCTGCCGCCCCTCTTCCTCCCCCTTACCCTGGTTCCAATCCCTTCAGTTTCACCTTCTCAGGAAACTCATCTGGATCCCATCCCCTTTCATCTGGTCTCGGCGGTTTCCCTATCGCCTTTTCCACCTCTTCGGGTGGAGTAGGAGGAATTGGGGAAGGGATTGAAATAAGGAACCCGTCAGACCTTTCTTCTTTCTTTGGAACGGTTAACCGATCGGATTCCTTCCAAACCGCAGGTGAATTCAATCCTCTTGCATTTCTTCAGAATTATATGAACACCCTGAGTGCTGGTGGCGCTAATGTTCAGTTTGTAATCGAGAACAATAGCGGTGATGGGGGAGGTCCTTTCCGACTTCCTTCCAATCTAGGTGACTACTTTGTTGGTCCTGGTCTTGAACAGTTGATTCAACAGCTTGCTGAGAATGATCCAAATCGGTATGGTACTCCTCCTGCATCAAAATCTGCTGTACAAGGTCTTCCTGATATTAAGATTACAGATGAATTGCTTGCTTCAGATTATTCTCAGTGTGCAGTTTGTAAAGACACTTTTGAATTGGATGAGCAGGCAAAACAGATGCCCTGCAAGCACATGTATCACTCTGATTGTATCCTCCCATGGTTGGAGCTGCATAATTCTTGTCCTGTTTGTAGATATGAGCTTCCTACTGATGATGCTGACTATGAGAACATGAATCGAGGAAACCCTACTGCTGCAAACGTGGGTATCCCATCTGGTTCTTCTGCCTCAAATGTTAATAGTGGTGCTAGAGGTGGAACTTCTAATGAGAATTCTCAGAACCCTGGCTCGTCTGAAAGAAGGTCTAGAATATCTTTTTCCTGGCCATTCGGTTCATTTGGTCAACCTGCAGAGACAAGCAACAGTGGAGCCATGAACAATGCTGGTCAAGGAAACAACTCTGCTGACAACAATAGTGGTGGTGGTGGATCCAACTCAAGGACTCAGACTAGGGAAGAAGATTTGGACTAGAAGTGATGTTTCTGTAAGTTTTCTATTCCAATTATCGAGCTTCAAAACCTGAGAATTTGTCCTGATCGAATTAGCTTCTTTGGTTATAAAGAATTATATCAGTTAAAATAATTTTAAAACTTGGTACAGGATCTGTGTTATTTCTGGCTTTGATGATATCACCTTGAGTGTATCACTTTCCCTGTAGTTGTTCTTTGCTTATGTGTAATTGTGTTATAATTTTCTCCAAGACTATAAAGTTATAGTTGGAAGTTCTTATTCTAGGTTATAATATTGATGTAAAACTGTAATTAGATCATGCTATTCTCTTTTAAAAAATATGTGCATACTTGTAAATCTCTGAATTGAAGTTTTGAGCCCCACTCTTAGTCTTAGTAGTCTAGAAATATGTTGGTCATGGCTGTGGGTGGGGGATCATGTTAGCCACCCTCACAAATAAACCCGGGTCAAAATAAAAATGTTAATCCATTTGAAATAACTATATATGTTGACTATGGGAGAGAAGAGACATTGTTTATATTCCAAACCAAAGGTTATGTTAATAAAAACTAAATTCCAGTAGTTGCAGTATATGAGACTATGCTTGGGAAATTATGTGAATATGTATGGTTTTTGAATTGCTCAGTTAATGTAGATTTGTCAGTTGAACTGTGGTGATTTTTTGTTGCCTAAATGAAGATTGAATTATGTTTTCACTAACTTTTTGGTTAATGGATAACGATGATCTGAGTGAGTTCTCTCCAATTTATGCAGTCAGAAACATCACAGCAAGGATAAACAATAATTGGATTACAAGTTATGCATTGAAACCTGAGTTAATATGTTTTCTTTTACTATTCTGAAATCTGAATGACTTTTTAGCTGGACTGGATGTATGAAATTAGATAAGTCCACCGCTTAAATTCCATTGGATGTGAAAGCTGTGAACACTACCCACATCCAGCTCCTTCCTGAATAATGGAATATTGAAGATAAAACAAGAAATTGCTAGATAAAGTTAGACCAGGACTCAATTCTTGTTAATTGAAATAGCACCCATCTCTATCTATCAACTCTATCCTTATTTTTAGTTCCATTGGTTGTACTTTTTATTTTCTCAGTGGGTATTGCGCTTTCCACATTGTTATGAAAACTAAGGAAGATTAGTGTTTGTAGAAGAAATATGAACTAGTATGTTGTTGACTCATCCAAAAGCTTTGAGTTGTCATTCAAAACCCTAATCAACTTGTTTTGAGTCTTAATCTGGGAGAAGTAAGTAAGATTGAGCATTAATTAGTGTTTGTTTTTAAGTTATATCAATGAAAGATGTTGTTTATTGCAGGGAGAGCAGAAAGGAGAATTTGCATTGGACCTGCATCTGACTGTTATTGGTGAAAAGTGGAGTGACCTCTATTTATTATTAAAAGCTCTAGCCATTGGTTTGGTTTGGTTTGATTTGTGTCAAATTTTGGTCATTTCATTTCTCCAAAACTTGTGTTGATTTTGCATGTCCTATGCACTTTACTCTACAGATCAAATTTTTTATTGCTATCTTCATATGAAAACTGGATTATAGTTTTTGTTGATGGTTAATCAAACTTTTCCATCATTTATATATAGAACTATATTTCATGCAATGTCTCTTCTTTGTAGCACTAGTAGTAGTATGTTGGTATTCTCCTTTTCTTTTTCATTTTGCTGGTTTTTTTCTCTTAAGGGCCTCATATTGACCCGAATTTATTCCTCGGGGAGACTAGCAGCATAATCAGTAAATTTAAGTGGAATAAGTCTTGAATTTAAGATATACTAGGATTGTCATACTGGAATGATGAGTTAATTTCACAAATCATATTATTACCATTTGGGATAATTTAATTATCTGTTTGTATAGATTAGACTGTAACCGTGAGCATAATTGGCTCTATTTTGAATTATCTGTTTGTATAGATTAGACAAAATATAATTAGCTCAATATGAAAACATTTTTTTCTTATCTGAAACTATCAATAAATAACTTAATTTCATATCAATATAGAAATAATAGTATAATTGAAGTGATAAAGAGTCTTAAATTGAAATAAAAGATACTGTAAGAGTCAAGAGTTGAAAAGTACAAGATAATATAATAATTTTATTTATCATTGAATTTAATATATATATATATATATTATAACTATTACAATTTACTCATTAAACAAAATGATGATGGATCAACTAACAAAAACCTTCATAAAATTATTATTAATTTCTTTGCCCATCTTAATAGAATTTTGGGCCCACTGTCAATTTCTAGTATATACATTTTTTACAGTTTACCCAAATCAATCACTAACATCCTAAACAATTTATAAAAATCACTATTAAGTCAATAATTGAACTAATTTTAAACAAAATTTCTAGTAAATTTATGCATGTAATATAATAGAAACCATCCATTCATTAAATAAAAAATATAAATACATGTAGTTAAAAATATCTATTCAAGTTTCCACTTTTTAGGTATTGTTTGTATGACAAAGCTGCAATTGATTTCATTTTTGACATATGAGCTCCATTAGCTGTCGCCCACCCACAATGCTCAGAATTTTTACAAAGATTAAATCAACCCATAATCTCTTTATAGGAACATTTATGTCCTTCCAATTCTTGAGAATAGCTACTTCATGGGCTTATGATAAAATCTTGTAACAAATTCTTTGAACCATTTTGTTCTAAATTATAAATGATTCTTAATTGTTTTATAATTTGAAATATTGAAGATAAAAAATATTTTAGTTAATTCACAATACAATCTGTTTTTCAAAATTTTCAAATATGGATTCAAAATGGCAACCAAACAAGACAGTAATAATTAATACCATTAACTTGAGTCAGTCAGTCACTACTACAACTATAAATTCCAGAAAAGATTAATAATTATAAATGAAGAAGCAAGCAATGGTAACCGGGTCGGGTCATCAATGGTGAGGACAGAAAGTGACCAAATAGTTGCTACCGGTGCAAGTAGAAATACTAGTCGGGTCATCATAAGCATAAGAATAAGCCCTAGGACAAGCCGTCTTAAAAATTCTGGAATAAGCCGTCGGCTTACACGACTGAGGACTACCGAAGCTCCCGGTACAGCAATACCTAGGCGAATTAAACGCAGAACACGCACTCTTACAAGCCACAACACTCCTCCCATCCTTCCCCCGAACCTGAAGTCCGACCGGACACATCTCGTTCAGATCCGTTACACAACCGGCATAAGTACAACGACCGGTCCCCTTAAAAGGCGTTATAGATATAGCCAAATTATAACCGTCGACCAAACTCACATCATAAAAGTCTTGATCGGCGCCCAAAGTTATTTCGGCTAGAGTCGCCGGAGGTGTTCCGCCTAAACCGTTGCAGAATAGTGAACCGCCACAGTCACCGGTGGCGCATTTTCCGTGACCGGTCGCATCGAAAGAACAGCCGTGACGACCCCAGAAACGACCCGACCAGCCGGCGGGCATTTTTAGAGAGTAGGCCTTGTTTGGTTGAAGTTTAAATCCACCACGGGCTAGGATTGGTGATGTTGCACCTGGCTGGATACCAGGCCAAACTGGGTGTGTGCATTTGTTGAAGAGAGTGATTGTTGTTCCAGATATCTTTCTCACTGCAATTTAATAATAATAATAATAATCAACGGCTCAGATCATCTATACTTTATTTGCTTTATTAAAATGACAAGTTTAAATATATTATATTATAACGATACCAAACATCCTGATAAGTGACAGACTAATTATTTTAATAATAAAACCATACTTAATTAAATATACATTAAAGGGATTAAACTTATTAAAATAACTGAGACAAAATACTTTAGATCCATTTATTTGTTTTTTTGTTTTTTCTGAATGATGACTGAAAGCAGGTTGAAGAACCCTAGCTAAGTTCTGTAAAACTTAATCTATCAGATCTGAAGATTTAAGACAGGAAATGATAAAATGGCCGATTTATGCACAGGAAAATAGTGGAAGAAATGAGAGAGGTACAGGAGATACAGATCCAACAATGTCATCATCATGCATTTAGTAAAACATTGTTGATAGATATAAACCCTAAACCTAAAAGTGAATGGAATGGAAGAAGAAGAAGAAGAAGAAGAAAAACCTGCAATGTTGGAGAATAATAGAGAGAAGATGGTGAGTATCGTCGTCGTCGTCGTCATGAAGCGTGCTTCCATGGCTGAAACTGTTTCTCAGTCTCTTTCTCTTTCTGTTTTTTGACAGCTTAAAGCTTGAATACATGATTTTATAGAGAAAACACCCCGGGGGCCTCGTTTGTTTTGTGATTATCATCTTTCTAAATTTATTTTATTTTCAAATTTGGACATCTTTGCCAGATTGGTATCAATGCACATTATTTTTATTTTCTTTTATAAAATATATTTTTTATTTATTAAAAATAAAGTTATCACATTATTTTCATGTAAATTTAATAAATAAACAAATAATTTCTCACCTTATCAAATATCACATTTTCAATATATACAGTGGGTTTGTTTGAAAACCCAAACTGATATATTGAAGTGAACGGATATTTTTTTTAATTTATTTAATTATTTTTTATATTTTTATTTGTTAATTATTTGATATTAATTTAGATAAAATAATGTTTTAAAATATATTTTGATTATGTGTATATTAATAAATATTATATTATACTAATTATTTTATATATTTTTATTATTTTATCTTAATAACTTAAAAGATGAGTCAAATAATTCAAAATTAAACCAGGACATGATAATAAGGATGTGATTCAAAATAAAAATAAAGTTGAGGGGACAAAGTTTTAGTTTTGTCAATTTTGATTCACAAAATCGATGAATAGTTGGGGCTTGTTTGATATGGTTTATTTTATTTATAAATTAAATATGTTATTATTAGTTATGATTTAAAATAGTATAAATAAACATTTTAGAATATTAATTGATAATGCAAATGACTAATTATCAACCTATATTTTGAAACTTAACTTTTTTTATTTAACAAATATAAAATAAAAAATAAATTATTTGTAATTTTAATAATAAAAAAACATATCCATCAGAGTGAAAAATGTGGAAAAAGTGGATATAATCCAGAAGAAGAGAAATCAAGGTTCATGAATTTTGAGTGTTATTTTAGTTTGTTTTTTTAAATAATAATAAGAAGAAAATATAATTTTCTAAAAATAAATATAAATTTATATCAAACAGGCCTTGCATTTTTGGTGGGGTCTAAATTAGGAATGAGAAAGAAGAGGCAAAAGTCCGTATGGTGTCAGCTCAGACCCCACTCATAAAACAAGTGCCTTTTTCTATGCAATAACAATTGAGAAATCTGAAGGTTAAATATATAAATAAGCCCTCAAAGTTTTACACCATAACTAAAGTATCCATTATTGTACTTCTGGTTATTGTCTACCTACACCGCAACCTAAGATAAAATAACATTACATTTTCTGAAATTTAAATAATATATATATATATATATATATATATATATATATATGATAATAGGTCTAATTTTAAATAATTAATACTATTTTTATTGACTTTTTAACTAATTAAATATTAAAATACATTTATTTATTTTAAAATATATATAAATAAGCAAAATTATTAATTTATTTGGATTATAAAAAATAAAAAACATCATTAGTTAAATAAACAAAATCCTTAATATTAAGTACCTGCAATAATTCATTTACTAATTAGATAAAGAAAAAAATTAATTTCTCAAATTACATATTATAATCATTAACATTTATATTCAAATTTAAGTAAAAATGATTGACATTATTAATTTTTTTTAGCTCTTATAAATTTCCACTAATCTGTATTTTTCATTATATTTTATTTTTTCAATATATAAAAACAAGTGGTCTAAATTGTAGTAAAATGAGTAATAAAAACAATAATAGTTTTCAAGTAGGTTTGTTAAATATTCCGTCAAATAAACATAATTATTATTGTGGACAAGTTGGAGTTGCATGACAGCTATATATATATATATATATATATATATATATATATATATAATTAAAATTGTTTTTCACTAAAATTATAAATTTTATTAGGAAGTCATCAAAATTAAATTTAAAGTTTTTTTATTTTACTTTTTAATTATTATCTAAATTGTAATGTAATTTTTATTACTCTATTTTATTTAATATATAAATTATTTATAATAATGATCTCAAAATTTTAATGTATTATATTTTAAACTTTGTTAAAAAGTATTTTTTTTCTCTATCATCATTTATCATTTTTTAACTAGTGAGGTGTTTTTTTTTTGTTTTTTTTTTCAAATTATCTCTATAACTATTATAAAAATATATTCACATAAAATAATTATATGTTTTCATTTATAATATTATTATTATTATTTTATTTTTACACTTAAATTATCAAATAAACATTTTTTTAATAACTAATTATTTTAATTTATTAATTTATTTGAATAATATATATATATATATATATATATATATATATTCTCATCAATTATATGATTTAATTAATTAATCAATCAAAACATTAAAATATCATATGATTTTTAATTCTTATTATTATTATATTAATTTTTTTTCTTAAAATAACATTTTTTTTATAAATTTACAACTAATTTTTTTTAAATATATTTTTTTTAAATAATCTAAATTCGAACAAAACTAAACCTAAGAACAACTCCAACCGAACACCAAACTCATACCCAAAATCCCATTTTTCGCTTCAACCGAACACAACTTATACTCAAAACCTCTTTTTCATTCCAATTGATACCAATACCCAAACTCAAAATGAGTTTTCCTCATTTTCCCTCTCCTACAAACGCATATATGCGCACTATTCATGAAACTCAATTTTTTTTTAATTTAACCCCTAGACTTCATTTATGTCCATTTTATACATTAAACTTATTTATATAATTTATTATTTTAATTTATTTATATGATTCATTTAATTTATTTATATAATATTTTTGTATAACATAAATTTATAATAATATTAAAAAATATATATATATAATAATATTAAAAAAATTATAATAATATTCAAAAACATTATAATAGTAAACAATAATTTTATGTTTAGTTTGTGTATTGTAATTTTTGAATTTTTAATAATTTATTTATAATTAAATTTAAAATAATGGGGTGATATTGTGGTGTAATTTATAATATTGTAAAATATATGGAGTGATATTAAAAAGTTATAAAAATTGATGTAAAAAATAATATCATAAGAATATTCTTCTGGGTTTGAGAATAAGTTTTTTGATTGGAGAACACTTACTGTTTGATGTGACATTTAAAATAAAATGAGTTTAAAAATGAATTTTTTGATTGGAGATGGTCTAAGAAATAGTAAAGATTAACTATGATTTTGAGAAGTTAAAAAGAAAACATGATTAGGTTGAGTTCGTTACTTCCATTTATACATATGGATTATTATAAAATATATTATTTATTTTTAATAAATTGTCTATTTAGATTATTTAACAAAAATATTTAAATATTATAAATATTAATGCTTAAATTCATTTTATTTTATCAATCACCAAGTTTGATTTGGGTTATAGTTTTAAGACTTTACTGTATTTTTTATAAAATTTTCATTTTTATTATATTACTATTATTCTAATTATTAATTTTATTTTATTTTAATATAAAAAATATCATAATACTTCAACAAATTAAAGATTCGATCAAGTAGCCAATATGGAACAAGCTAGAGTTTAGTTATGGAATTTTTCTATCAAAATTTTATTATTATATTTTATTTATTAAAATCTCAAATCATTTATTTTTTATTAATAATTTTAAAAAACAATAAAATAAAAGGTCCAGGTCTATACATACATACCACACATATTACCTATAATAATAAATATCAAAAAATTGTGTCAGAGAGAAAGTGATGAGAGAGGAGGAAAATTTGTCTGTATGCACATTTATAGGATTTTACTTTTGTGACCGAATCTATAAGCAGTTTCAAAAAATGTTAAAATTTAATCACAATTTATCTAAACAACTATTATTTAAATTGAGACATTCACATGATTATTATATATATATATTTTAATTTAAAAGTGAACTGAAATTATTCATATTTTAATACATATGGTCTTTGATACACTTAAGTTGCATCAGTTATTAAAATATAACTTTTAAAATATCAATATATTTTGGTTGGTACAATATATTTGGTAATCATACAAATCATTTTATTTTAAATTATGACATCAGCATGATGATATTCTGTATGGGGTTTATTTTGATTAATTTGACGTTACCTAGGTTTAATAAAAGTCGATTTAAGAGATAAAAAATTACGGTCCATAAATGGGAGTGTCTTATTAATTTGTATATCAACTTCAATAATAGGTTGCATTTTGGTTCATTATATAATTTTTTTTATTAATTATGATATCAATAATTTTATACATTTTCTTTTTTATAATAAATATGTTGTTAGGTATAATTTACATTAAAATTGTAAATGTTAGAAATTTTATCTATTTTTTCTTTCTTTTACAAATCCCAAGAAAATTTAAATGGCTGTATTCCAAACAAGGCGCAGAAACTGTACAATGACAGAAAATAAATGAACTCACTCCCAACATCGATCACATGCTCGGGATAAGGGCATGGGAATCTATTCCTACTACTATGCAATAGTCTGAATTTATTTTAAGCTCTTGTTTGATTTATATTATTTTTTAATGAAAGGAAACCTTTAGAGCTTGTTTGATATTGGTTTATTTTGATTATTGTTAAATTTTTTTAAAAATATCTATCTTACAACACTGTCATCCTAACAATTAAATTATTTAATTCTATCAATTAAAATATTATTAATATAATTTTATTCAATTTAAATATATATATTATAGATAAATCAAGTTATTTGATAATTAAAATGATATCAATAAAAAAAATAATTAAAATAATAAAATAACCAACATCAAACAATTGTGTAATTTTGACCAGTATTCTATTTTTGTAAAGAATAAAATAATATTTTTATTGAAAACCAAATAATTCATAAAAAAAATCTATAAATGGAGGGCATTATTCATGAATGTTAACAACATTACATGACATTACCCATATCTACCTATCACATCTAATTCTACCATGTCTTAATACATTAGCTTTAAATAAATTATAAAAAAATAATTATTTAAAATTGATTTTTTACCAATACTGAACTAAACATTAATTAATTTCGAAAATATCAATATTAAACCCCCTGAATTTCTTTACTGTATTCAAGGTAGTGGCAAACATCCCGGGGCTAGGGAATAACTACGCCGCTCAAGGCTCAAATATATATTTTTCTAATTTTTATTATTTAAATAATTAATTATTTTTATTTAATTTTTCATTAATAAAATCAACTAATTAAGTTATAATTTATCTTTTAGGACCATGTGGATATGAACAGTTAAGACTTTTTTTTTTTAAATTAGAAAGATATATCACAAAACTAGTAAAGACTCATCAAACTTACACTTACAACGTCAGTGTCGGGTGAAAATCTTCTCGCTCAACTCCATCAATCTTATGGGACAATAAATGAATAAATATTAGCATCCTTCAAAATAAGAAGCTATTTTAAATAACATGGTGAATCGAATTCAGTGCTAGCATACTACACTTGGAAAAATAGAAGCTACAAAAAAATTAAATGTAAAAATGAGAGACATCAACTTATCTCGACATGATGAAGAGAAGAAGAAAAAACTCCTGGGAGTGAGAATTAACTTAATTGAATCCTCCTCGAGAATTTCTAGAGAGAGCAGGCAAGTGGGAATTTGCGAACTTTCATTCTTCCGTTTAGTGCAAGTGCTAGAACATCATACTCCTCGACATACCAAAGTTCAGAAACCGTTGCCTTCCATTAGAGTACAATAATCAGAAGAAAAAAAACAATCATCATCCAAAGCCAATCAATGAAGATATATACATCATGACTTTGCGTTTTAAAACAGAGCTAGCGAGTGTTGATTTGTGAAAGGAGATATACATATTTTGACGTGTGTATGTTCATTTGATCCATACAGATCTTCCCACAATCTAACGTAAATTGAAAATTTTGTCTACTACTTACAATGGTTACATGTTCTGTCTCTCAGATTTTACATCCTTGAGCTTTGATGTTAGAGAGAACTAACTCTATATTGATGTTTTTTTTTCTATAATTTTGATGATCCATTTGTGCTCCAGTGTTGAGTTATTTATACATTGTTGTTTTAAAGTTTAAAAGATGTAGAACTCTATAGAGTCGTAAGGAAATACCTGGAATCCCTTGATTTTGACATTTAAACTTGAAACCAATTCATGGAAAAATTGTAGGTCTGATGTTCTATTATCCTGCAAAATAAGGATTTTGAACCAGATTATTAACATTAATAGAATAATGACATTATAGCATGTAAAAGATTATTAAAAAAAAGTCATGGATGCTTCATAAAAACCTTCTTAGGGTTTTACATTTCAATATCTTTATTCAATGGAACTTTACTAGCTACTTATATTATGTATGAATGCAGATCTTTACTTTGCAAAGTACTTTCAGAGATAACATAATAATGGAGGAGGGATAATACATTTTGACAGGCAGGAAATGTATAAAGCCATCCTATGAAAGACTACTGTTAGCAAATATTTTGGCCAAAAATAAGCCAAATAAGGGATTTTGATCTTGCCCAGAAAAAAATAATGTAATATGAAACATTTAAAAATTAACATGTTATTTTGGGGAGCAGCAATGCATCCCAAATTTGGAAGACTTACCAAAAATGAAGCATTAGGACCTCCTAGAAGTCTCGCAAATGAGGTGTGAAGAATAGCATCATCATACTGACAAAGGGATAAAGGGCGACAAATGCTGATTAGTGAATAGAGTACAATGGAAGCATTCTTGTGAATATGCTTCAGAGCTAAAACAAAAATTGCCATGCATTATCAGGGAAGAAGAACCAAGGTAATGGTTGTTACTTGTTAGTCACTGACTCACTGTCCAGATAGATATAGATTATTAGTTAAAAAGGAAAACTTTGGTTCATTTTATCCTTTTTACATGACCTTAACCTTTCAAAACTTACAAGAAACCCATTAGTCTAATTAATTTGGCTAACAAGGCAATATGGAGGAAAATCCATACTCTTTGACTGGCATGAAAAATAATAGCTTCAGTTAAATTATTCTTACAAGTTGTTTCTTTGGGGCTCGAGGAAGAGCAGCTTTAAGTTTAGCACGAAGAATTATAGGATCAGTCCCAGAAGTAACCTACACCAGAAAAAACAAAATATTTTCTACATTACACATTTTCAATAGTCCAGAGGAATAAGAAAACAGCTAAAGATCTAATAATCAATATTGCCTAGGAACATTATAAGCCTGTATCAAACTGAAGTTATCGACAATGGATCAGTGGTGAGGGAGAGAAGGAACTTCCGCACCTCGCCTCACAATTTTAGTACTTATAATTTGCAATTGAAGTTGAACTAAACTGAATAGGCTTAGGCCTACTTAAGTGAAACGTCATATGCACAGGATCGTAATTTTATTTTTAAATGGAATTACATGAAAGATAAATGGACTTTGTGGAAATTGAGATGAAGTATGATAAAGTTTCATCTTGATCATTTTTTCATTAGAGATGACTCTTAAAAAAACCGTGAGAAGAAACCTTTAGAAGATCAGTAGCAAGAGGGAGCAATGTAGATGACCTTCATTTAAATTCCTAATTTGGATGAGGTAAAATGGGTTAACCTGCCAACATCCTAGAAGCACACCTGTTGAGGTCAAGACGACCCTATCCAAGACAATTTTCAATGGGCAGAGTACATCAGCAACATCTTTGACACCATTTGCTTCAGCTTCAATCTGACAAAGTAGCAGGAGATAATAAGTCCACAATTACTAAAACAACACACACAAAAAGGTTTTACCTCTGCCTCTGTTGCTAGAACAGGCTCAATATGGTGTGAAGCATGGAACATGCTGAAATGAAATACACTGGAGTTTTGAAACCAGATTTCTGAAAATTCAATAAGAAAGTGAAATTGACATCTCATATAACAAACGAACATGAATAGAACAACTAATGGTTCAATAGTCTCTTTGAAGTTAAAGACAAAAATCTCTCCAACCTCCCAAAAATCTTCGGAGACAAAATTTCCTAATTTCAACAGATATGTGTATTTAGAACAAGAGCTTACTGTTATTAAAATGGGGAAGAAATATGCTCTTTACAGCCTCCCTGAGAAACCAAGCAAATCTTAGTGAGAGATGGAATGTGGAACTAAAAATAATTTCCATCAATCATCTACGAATTGTGCTACAAGAATGGTTTACATCACCTACATGCTGATTCTAGGCAATATGAAGCATTGGAAATCTAATGGAATACACTTTCACTTTTTAAGTAATTCTCTACTTATTCTAAAACTTGAACCAGGAGATTCTTATCATCCTAACATGAATGTAGATTGTAGAGGCGCGCATAAACTTTGAATTTGCTAGACATAATTACAAGATCTGCAAACACAGAGTGCCGTTACAAGCAAATCCTTTTAACACTTCACTTCTAGTTTGCCAAATATCCATTTAAGACAATAATCTCTCATCAAATTACATATGTTGCAACTACATGGACAAGTCTAATGTTGACAGTGGTAGAATTCAAGCAATATCCCAAGATGATAATAACATTGGTCCACTGGTAAGGATAAATATAAAAATAAGATTCAGATAGAAAGCCTAACGCATCTTACGATATAGGAAGCGAATACTCGGTGCTGAGATGTAAAACATTAGCACGCACAGGCGGTTCAGCAGCCTGTCAAGAACAGTAAGGAAATAATCCATTCATTAGTAATTCAAAGAAATTTAAAGAGCATAACAAATACATATATATATTTACCTTGAGAATTGGTGTTACACTTCCATCCTTTAGTGCGAAGAGATCTGAAAGTGACAAAGACTGAGAAGTTACTCCTTGCTTAATAAAAGCAGCACCATGCTCATCCAGATCCATCTCCATTTTATCGTACAGTCTAGACCTCCGCTCACCATAGGAAAGTGCATTATTATCTGTCACATCTAAATTACAAGGTCACCAAACCGCTAAGCATATTTAGAAATATAGGAGAACTTTAGAACAAGTATAAACTACAAGAAGAGCCAATCCTAAGCAAACGATTCTGTGCGGGAGACGACTATATATCCATTATCGTCCATTCAGAAATCCAATTCGAAGTTATAATAATTGAATAATGGAACAATAGGCAAGATGAAGGGGAAACACCTGAGGGTGGATTAGGACGATCGGGAGATGAAGAATTCTGGAGAGCCATCTGTAGGAGTGCGTAGAAAATCACGGCGGAGATGAACCAGATGAAAACAGCATTTGCTTTAGAATGATTCCACCAATTTTTCGTCCTCGCCATCACCAACCACCGTGAGATTTCGCGATCATGTTCAAATCGTCTTTAGTGAGAATGACTGAGTTTCTGAAACTATGCCACGCAAAGCTTCTTTGACATCAAAATCATAATAATGATTATTATTTATTTAAACTACACATTTTGGATTTATTTTAACAATTTAAAATCGATTAATTTATTGTTTAGGTGATATTTATAAATAAATAAATAACTCAATGATTTATTTATAGAGCAAATTAAAAATTAGGTGATATTTATAAATAAATAAATAACTCAATGATTTATTTATAGAGCAAATTAAAAATTTTGATGATCAAATTTCTGATAATCGATATCATTGACATTGTTAAAAACAAAATTCCAATTTATACACAAAAATCTTATTTTTTATAATTTTAACATTAAAATTCCAAAATTCAAATAGTAATCCAATACAGTAAATAAACTCAAAATCAACTCAATTACAATTTAAAAATGGATATGAAAACAATACTTAAGCTGACACCTAAACCAAATAAAACAAATTTGAGATAAAAAGTCATACACTATGATAAATGAAATGAAATTTTCTTGAGAATAGGTTTTATTTATGGATACTTCAATTCACTGTGTAGTCACCACCAAGGTTGTGGGAAAATGAATGACAAAACTTGTGCTCCATTGATCAGTTCACACAGTAAATATTGTCAAAAATATTCCTACAGATATATAAAAAAATAGCAACATCAAGAAGAGGAAGAAAAAGAAACTGGAATAAGATAACCGCATTTAGCTAGCCCGAAAATCAAGGAATTGGTGTAATTTCTGCAACATAAGTTCCTCATTGCTGCTAGTGCTAGCTAACCATTCCTTCTTAAGACAACCCCCTTTAACCGCAACAATCATCTCTTCATGAAAAGCAGACACAATGCTGTATATCGAATTACGTAGCACATCCGCAACGGCATAAGCCTTCAAATAGATAGGACCGTCTCTTCTTTTAACCGCAATTGCACCCGCTCCTCTCTTAACTGTACTAGCTGTTGCCCACTTGATATTCCCAGGACCCATTAGGTAATTTGTGTTTTCCAGACTCTGTTTTTTCCCCATTAAAGTCTCTATTGCAATTAAGCATGACAATAATGTCGACATCACTGAAGCATGGCTACCCGAGAGCTGAGCAACCCCATATCTATCTTCCTTGCGAGATCGAGCAGTCAGCGTAGACAGAGTTCTCGCACACCAAATGCAAACCTGTATACCAAAAATTGTCAAACAAACAAATTTCAGATTCAGACATTTATTAGTTGTTTCTTGGAAATGGACAACATATACCTACCTGTAAATTATAAAATGCTTGTTGGAGCCTCGAATTAGATTCAGATTCCGTGGTGGACGATTGTAACTGGGACCCTAATTGGGGGGTTTTGTCTACAACAGTAATTTCTAAACCCTCATTCAATTCTGCAGTCAGATGTTCTAGAGGCCTCAAACATATAGCTACAACACGTTTGTAGGTTTCCCCCGTTTCTTCAAAAAAGGCTGCTCGACGCCACATATCTACATTAGACTCACTGACCATATAAACATCCAAATATGCAAAGAATTGCATTAGCGATCTGGGACTGCTTTCCTCCAGTGCTGCAAGAAGAGGCTCACTTGGATTCGTTTCAACAGCTGCTGACCCTTTTGATGGCGCAAATACAAACCTTTTTGTATGTAGAACCTAAATAGGGTAATCTTTATAAGAGTACAAATAATAGTATACATCCAACGAAAAGATAAAGATTCGGAATTTAGAAAACCAAAAAGCTTGCAAGGAGGATGATGGTTCTAGGGTTGATCTTGGATTGGTTGGTTCACACAAAGGTCTCAAGAAGCTAGTAATTAGAAACAACATAAAGAGATTTATATAACATACATCCTGCTAAGGAACTATACAAAAATGTTTACCTGATGCAGATGATGACTTAATTCCCAGCAAAGGGAAAGTGTGAAAATTCCCACCCATATTTTGATTTCATCAGCAATTAGTTTCAGAATAGTGACCTGACTCCTAGAACTGCTAAGAGAAATAAGAGCCAACAGAGCTGAGAAGAGGTAAGCTGCAATGGAGATCCATAAAGCCTGCCTGAAAGCAGAAGGGAGTCCCATCTTGTAACTGAAGAAAGGAGGACGCTGTAAATAAAACCACCCAGAAATATTATAAGTAATCAATCAATATGCCTTCTTTCAGTTCAGTCAATACCAGGAAATCGAACACAATGGAAGATCTAAAACAATAAAAGGGATGTACTTACTTGAACAATAGGAAATTGCAACACCCATAGCCCTTTATAAACGTAGTGTATCCCGTACAGGAATCCAACAACAAGGCCTCTGAAACCGATATCTCCGGTGAGAACGAACCAATTAGACCGTGAAACGCAGTTCCAGGTTAGACAAGGAAGAGCTAAGAAACCAGAGAAAGTGGAGGCCGCCACGAAAAGGATAAAATTTAGGGAAACCCTAGCTCTTCGGCGAAAATCAGGGGGGAATGGCTGTCCGCCGGAGACAAATACAGTGCGAATTAGTCCAAAAGAAAGCTCCAAAGGGTAAGCGCATGAGAGGGGTTGAGGGGATGAGACGAAGAAGAGGGATACAGAGAAGAGAAGAAGAGACGAATGAAAAGCAATAAAGGCGAAGAAGGCGATGAGAATGGAAGGAGAAAAGAAGGGCGAGAGGATAGATGATTTGAAGAGTAGGAATAGAGATGAGGCTTGAACAGCTTGCCATATAAGAAAGCCTAAAAATCGATTCTTCACAACGTCTTCATATGAATCGGGACTTCCTCTAGATCCTCCGCCGGCGGGAGACATCGCGTTTGCTTCTTCCCGGTCAGTAGTAGGAATAGCCGCCGCCGGCAGTGACTAAGTTCAAAATGAAGAAAGGCGCAATCAAGTTCAGGTCTTGAGAAGAAGAAGAAGACATGCCCCTTTATTAAGGGAAATCGCTCTATTTGAATTGATCGTGTTCATTTGGCAAATTTAATTTTTCTACGTACCTAGGTTTGACGCTTTTTTTTTATAAAAAAAATATTAAATTATTGTAACAAATATAATATTTTTTATATAATAATAACTAATTAATATTTAACAAATTTAAAATATTTTCTTAATTAAAAAAAACATTAATATTTAAGTTAGTATTATATTGGCAAAAAAAATTCCCACATCATATTATGTGAAATTATCAAATTGAGAAATACTTGTTTAGATTTTTTTATTTTATTTTTGTTCCGTATTATTAAAATATAAAAATAATTTTAAATATTAATTTATTATTTACTTGATATTTATAAATAAATAAATAATAAATATTAATATTTTAATTATTTATTATTTAAAATTCAATAATTAAATTAATAATATTGATCTTTTATTTATAAATATATGTGAATAAGCGCATAATCTTGTTTTATATAATTAAACATTAGGAAGTCTCAAATTGTAAAATAGTAAAGTTGAAAAAAAAAGTCCAAAATTATACTAGCTGAATAAGAAGTCCTAATTTGATCAATATTTTTGTTCTTTTATACATTATTAAAATCAAATATACTTAAACATTAAGGAAATTGAATAATCTAGAAAAAAAATCTGGAGATTATATCAAATTCAATAAGCCTTAACAAATAAATTGATTTAATTTAGTTCTTATTTTGATTATTACAATTTATCTTGTGATGGAACTAAAGACATTTATTTATTTGAAACAACAATAAATATTACTTCATTGCTCCACTGATCAAATGTTGACTCACTGAAATTAATTTTACATAAATAGTGTAGACTGTTTGTACTAAAAATAGTGTAAGAATGTAGAAGAGAATTGGTTACAAAAAAAGTAAATTAACATTAATGGCTTAATAAGCATAAACAATGGATTATCAAAACTCTAGTACAAACAAAAAATTGTAACAAGAGAACAACTACACAAGCAGTGTTGTCAGATGAAGTGGCAGGCAAGGCGGAGTTGAATCTTCCAATGTTCTATCGAAATTTGAAAGTTTTTTTTTTTCTCTTTTAGGTGGATGTCGTTGAATTCCCACCTGCAACCCAATATTGTTTAACAGCAAACAACACTTTCTCGGGTATGAGAGGCCCATCCTCGTGATCCACCATTTTCGTCTTCCACCTCATGCCTGAAACGAGTCTTTTCACCTTCACTAGCACGTCCATCTGGTCTCGGAATATAACTGTTCCTTCTGGTCTTAATATCCGGTCCATTTCCAACAGTATATCTTCAGCACTACATCTACATCCCATTAACATAGCACAATTAAAACACAAGTAACTCATTTAAGGCCTCCTTTGATATTTCAGATTCATTTTCAAATAACTCACTATCCAATCATAAATCTACTCATCAACTAAAATAACCATTTATACTCAAATAACTAGACACTGGTAACAAAAGCTAACAGAAGTATTTAATAAACTACAGAATCAAGATAAGCTACTTAAAAACTTACTTGTCCTTGTATAAACTGAAAACACCATTAGCATGAATAAGATCATAAGTCCTCGGGTATGTGGAGAAGGCTTCACACCTGAAGAGGAAAGCGAGAGAATGATATGAGAACACGAGTAGAAGACCAAATTAAGGTTTTTAAGTGAGGAGGGGGATGGTGAGACATACCAATCATGATAAATTCCAATTAATCCTCGTTCGAATATAACACCCAAGGTGTCTCTCTCAACCACAGTTGGCATAACATTCATAACCCAATAATTGGGAGAATCAAGTGCAGCAGCAAAACTTCCTAGTCCAGCATTCATGTCCATAATGTTCCTGTACCTACCTGAGTCAATTATTTTATTGATCCTCTTGTAGGCACTGACATGTTTCTTCCATAATTTGAAATCATCTTTATATGAATCAGCAGAGACTCCTGGGACAAAACCACTTGTTATTCTAGAAGGAACATCATAAAGCCTTCCCGGGAATGGATTCAATTCACCGCCAGCAACTTCATCTGAAATACTAGTTTCTGGATAAGGGGTTACACAAGCCTCCATCTTCTTGTACCAGACACTATCTACATTATTTTTGGTGTCACAAAATTTAACTTGAGAAGCCTGGTCTGAGCAATAGTCCTTATTAACCCTTTTCCTCCAGATAGCAATTTCACCCTTCTCGTGTTTCTTTTCCCAGCAGAGTTGTTTGGCGATATCTTCTATCTTTCTCTGCTCCTCCTCAAGCTCCTCTTTAGGACGCTGCCATGCTTCATAATCCTCTTTCCAGTTGATGGGAGGACCCGATAGCACCCAGTATCCACCAGGTCTAAGAACTCTATCAACTTCCATCATATACATTCCCGCTGCAATAATTGTGTAGAACAATAAATTTTACTATTTCTCCAACAAGAACGCAAACAAGAAAACTTAAAAGACAAAAATGATGTATCAAATATAGTATCTGGATGGTTGTTTCTCATTTGGGTCTGGATCCAGATACAAAAGCAAAAAATATTGTGCGAGGATAAATGAAATATAAATAATGTGATTTTACGAGATTGAATTAAAGAACTGCTAGTGCTAGCTGCAACTAGTAGAGAGTAATTTTCCTCACCATTATCACCCCAAGGAATAAGGCATCTTGAACAATGAGCCATGTCGAATGCTCTTGATGGATATGGAAGCTTTATGGTTCCAAGAACACCAATAACAGCAGGCACACCTCTTTCTAATGCAAACTGAACTTGTGCTTCATGTGAGTCTCTTGGTGCAAATGACATTGCTATGACATTTCTTTTGAATAAGTAAGCACCCCAGCTTGCAACCTGAGAATGGAGAACAGTCAGTCATAACCAATGAAAACACATTAATCAAAAACAAGAGTAAACCATCTATACTAACAGTGATGAATGTGAAACAATGCACTGAAAAAATGACCCAATTTGAATCAAATTACCCCACAACCAGTATCCAGAGCAGTTCGCACGAGTCCATTATTTATTGGTATGACCGAAGCAAGTTGATCAATATAAGCATCTGCTCCTTGAGGAAACTGTGTGCCACCACCAGGAAACCTAAATACATTGCCTTCATATTGAATCCAATTTTGAACTGCCTTCTCAACAGTCAAGCTTTTGTAAGGTGCATTTGCATATGGGACATAGTCCCTACTCTTTGGCCATGGAAATGGAGTCACATAACCTTTTGGTGCAGGAATTAAGCAATGAAGGTTCTCTTCAGCAGGAGGACAGTGTCTTTCCCTGTAGTTCATATTTTCACGAGGAAATGTCATAGCACGCATTTGGTCTTGACAAGGCGTATAGTCGATATAGCGATCATCACACGGCTCAAAAGCATCGACCGCCAAATTCGAGTCATCGGCCGTCCCAGCTTCATCCCCATGATGAGTCTCGACATTGAGATTCGAAAGGAAACTACAGTCTGCATTTCTTGTTATCTCCAAAGCTATGCTATCTCCCTTACCAAAACCACTTCTTTGCCATGTACCCAAAAGATAAAAGAAACCACACAGACCAGAAACAATTACTAAAGATAGTATTGTACCCCGGGTCCTGTTATCTCCAGGATTCTCTTTTATTGCCATGATCTACCACTTGCCCTTCAAAAATCAAGATGTATTAAATGGATTAAGTCTGTATAACTCGTTGAATTTCTTAATCAATCCAATATTTAAATCAAATTAAAGGGTAGACTTAGGGGCCGGCCGTTCTAAGAAAGTGAACTTATAAACAAGAAGATTAACAACAACAACAACCTCTCTAGAGCTCTACCCATTGAAGTGAACGAAAAGACGCGCCTTTTCCGCATCAAATATGCAAATACGAGAACAATGAACGTGGAGAAATAGACAGACGATGATACAGAGAGTAACAAACAACATAAGATAGATCTAGAAAGGAATTTCGAGTCTTACAAATCTCAGATCAGCATGAACTGGGATGGATTGGGCTTTTCTTCTTTCTTTTCTGTCTGTATGTGGAAAAGTTCATAGATATTAGAGATTGATGATCCTAATCTCTTCGCCCTGTCTTTTTCTCGACAGTGAATCCGAGGCAATGACACTTTCTCTAAGTTTATTTATTATTAGTTTATTTAGGTTTAATTATAAAACTTTGATCAATATTTTCTTTACAAAATGGAATACAACATAAATTAAGAGAATGTTATTTTAGTTATCTAAAAATAAATAATATGTTGAGCTAAAATTATTTGAAATTAGTTAGAGGTCTTGATCTGAAATTATGGATGACAATGAGTCATTTTGTATGAAATAGTCTTACAATTCTCACTTGTACTATTTTGGGAAAATTTTTTCTTTAGAATCATCAATTTTTAGAGAATTTAAGATAAATCATTTATAGTTTAAAGCATTACAAACAATATTTGTATTTATAATAAATAAAATTATTTTAATTTGAATAATTTATAATGTAAATCTAATAATAAATTAAATACTAACTCAATTAGATCTCATAACTAGTTATAATAATTAAGGTAGTTTAATTGTCACAAGTGATTCTCAAGAAACATAACATTAGGAGTTCAATTCTCACTTAAAAATTGTACATTGTGCCTAATAGATTAGACGCGAAAGATTTAACGTTGATTTTGTATGCAATTTTTAATTCATTATAACAATTATTTTACCATATAAAATATTTAACGTGAACTTTAAATAATAATTTTTTTCATAATTATCTTTTGTATAAATTTAATGGGACATGTGAATGGTTCAAACATACATGATAGAAATATGTTTCATGGTGGGGGTGGTCAGTGGTCCTATGCTAATATGAATGTTGTGTCATGTTAAAGTCATCCTCGTTGGAGAACACATGTTACATATTCGATACTTACAAATATGAAAATAAGAAGAATATTTTAAACTCACGGATAGTTTATCAAAATTCTTGCTAGCTTCCAAATTTAGAAAATAATAATAATACATTTGTTTTAGATATTAAAAAAAATGAATAAATATATGCAAATTTGTCACATTGTAAATATTAATTATAATTTTATCTTTTATTTATAAAGAAGTGATATTGTACATTAAATATAATTCATGCTTAATCCTTAATAAGTATGTGATCAAATCATATAAATATTATTGTATTTTGTATAGTTTTTCATAAAAAATTGTCATCCATGTGTATAAGAATGTCGTCTTCATCCAAAAACTTTTTTTTTAATTCTTATGATAATATATAGGACAGATTTGAGAATATAGGACCAATTTGAGAATGCAAAATCGAATAACTCAATTTAATCAAATATCAATTCATTATTTCTCTTATTTATCATAATTCAATTTAATCAAATAATATTTTATTATTTCTCTTATTTATCGTATCATTCAATTTATTAATAAAATACTAAAATATTCATTATTTATTAAAAATAATTACTTCATCATTATATATTAATATTATTTTATATTCTTTTTTTTTTTTAAAAAAAACTCACATCCTAAAAATCCTCACATGTTGTAATTTTTAAATAACCATAATATTTGAATAGCCTAAATTAAAAAAAAAAAAACAAAAAAAAACCTTGCTCTAAGTAAAATGTCATAAATTCAAAACTTGTCAGGTGCATTTTTAGTCCTAATAGGACACCCTAATCTTTTAAGTAGGTCATTGCTAATACCACATCTAACACTATATCAATGAGTATTTGTATGACAAAGAAATTAATTTATTGTTAAAAGGGTTATTCTTTGATTGGCATCTAACAGCTTTTGTTTACTTTAATTTGTATAATTTTACTATTAATTATACATCTTTCCTTTATTGTTTATATATTTTAATATTCCTTTATTGTTCAAATGAAAATGTGGAATTGGTTTATGAGAGTCACCTAGGAGTGGTGAGAAAATATTTATAAAAAATAATATACATAGTTGAAGAAAATATCAAAACTTCAACTGTATATATTTTTTTATTTTACTATAAATGCATTTTATTGAACTTCTTTACAAACAATTAGATTATTTAACTTTTCAAAGTTTAATGGTTAATTTTATCATTTTAACATAAAATAAGAGTTTTAAAAGGATTTGGTATATAGTGTTTATTATGACATCGGATGTGTCAAAAATGATAATTGAACTTGTCACATTTGGTCTCTTAAGTGCTCTAACGACTTTTATCACTTAAAATATGACAGTGAATTGATTATAAGACATTTTATGTTTTATTAACTAAAATAAATTTGTCCCACTATTGTTAACTTCCTATGTACATACCAAATTAATAGGGCTAATGTGATTTTTTTCTTATATAATTTGTGTAAGCACTTGAACTTTTGTCACAATTCAATTGAGGCTTATAATTTTTCTTATCTATATTTTAACTGAATTTTTTACTTACCTTTAAATTAATTTTATTTAAAGCCTCAACAAAAAAACTCAAAAAATTCATAACAAGTACAATGGAGCGAAGAATGTTAATCCAAGAGATGGATGACTGTTTTATACTTTTTTTTTAAACAAGTCAACATTTTAACTTCTCTCCAAATTATACGTAGAGTCCAACATTTGATAACATTTGACTTATATAGTTTTTTCAGACTAAAATTGTACTTTTTTAAGTTAATTAACTTGAATATTTAGTCATAATTTAGGGAATTATTTATCATTTTTCATACTTCAAATTATTTATACTTACAACAATTTTTTTTAAAAAAAATAACGTCACTCTTGAGTTCTTATACATATTTACTTATTTAAATAAATAAACTATTTATATTCATTTTTATAAGTTAACTTATTTTTATTTATTTAAACAAGTAGCATAGCTATTATTATGATATTATTTGAGATTCGGTCCGAAAAGTTTATTGAGTCTATTGAAAATAGAAATATCAATTATAAATCGTCCCGCGGTTTCGGTTTCAAACCTTAATTGTCTGGTTAGATGCAATTTTTCTCCGATTTGACCGGAGATGGGACAATTCGTTCTATCATATTCCTAATCTCACAATGATTATAACCCAAATAATATAAACACAATTAAATATATTTTATAAAAAATAATTTTATTTATTTATATTAATATAAGTATTTAATATATTACACTATATATAATATTAAAAAAATTATTTATATAATTTTATTAAATAATAGTTTTAAAGAATATAATATAACGATGTTGTTGCATGGGAATACCTCCCGAAACCTAAAGACTAGATGTTAGTAAAAACTAATCCACGAAACAAAATAAGGCTGGAATGATAAACACATTTTCTGCCTCAATCTTCCTATTGTCATCCCTAATTTGGGGAAACCCTTTGTCTATTATTTTTTTTTTCAATAGTTTTTTAATTTTATTTTATGTCATAATTTTTTAATTTGATGGGTTTAACCGATTATTATTTTTATATTTCATGGAAATTTAAAATAAAAACTTATTTTTATTTATTATTATTTGTTAAATTAATTATATATAATAATATTAATATTCTTTTAAATTAATTCTTAATATTATTGAAAACAAGTTTTTAAATTTTCAAATTTTAAGTCAATTTTTAATTTTGACTATTATAAATGTAATTGTATTATTGTGATTTTGTTGAGATTTTATTTATTTATATTTTATGGTCACTAATTTGGATTATAACTTAAATTTATTTGTATAATTAGTTAATTTATTTAATTTATTATTGTGGTTGGTATATATATATATATATATATTAATAAAATTAATTATACCATTTATATAAAATATTTTTTAAATATATAAATATAACTTAAAATAATATCTATATTTTGTGCTAAGAAAATAAACATAATTTTTTTTTCAAATCAAATAAATAATTTATTACTCTTCCACCCATAGACAAACTAATAGACAAATTGAGATGACTAGTTGTTTTAATTATTAATAAAAAAACAATGTATTTACTTTTATTTACAGAAAAGTATGTGAAAAATCCTGTGGTGTCAGTTTCAATTTTTTTTTAATAACAAATTGACTAATAATCCTTAATTTTCAGTTTAACTGAAGTTGACTTCTATATTTATTTTTAAATAATCCTAATAAGTTTAAGTGTTTATTTACAAAGTAATAGGGTAGGCTAAGAGCCTAATTAATTAGACTCCATTCAAATAAAATATTTCTTTTATTTCATCTCCAAAATCATAAATAATATTTTTTAACAAAATAATAAAATTTATCACAAAAGCTTTTTTACTTATTATTTTATTACAACTATCTCACAATAACTTGTGATAATTGTGAAACTAATATATATATATATATATATATATATATATATATATATATATATATATATATATATATATATATATATATATATATATATATATATATATATATATAAATAAATGATTGGATATGAAAATTTGGAAGAAAGAATAAACGAAAAAAATGGCTGTAATTTAATTAATTGAAAAAATAATAATTTATTTTAAATATATAAATATAAATTAAAATAATTTTGTGCTCATAAAAATATAATTTTCAATCAATTTTTTGTCAAATTACAAAAATAATTTGTTATTCGGCCTACCAAACCCATACGACAAACTCATCATACGACAAATTGAGTGATTACTAGTTGTTTTAAATATTATTAAAAAAAATATTTATTTTTATTATTAAACCCATACGACAAACCATATTAATAAAATTAATTATACCATTTATAATAAAAATATTTTTTTAATATATAAATATAACTTAAAATAATATCTATATTTAGTGTTAAAAAATTAAATATAATTTTCAGTCAACTTTTTTTTTGTCAAATCTAAAAAACAATTTATTACCCGGTCTAACATACGATAAAACTCATCATACGACAAATGACAAATTAAGTGATTACTAGTTGTTTTAAATATTATTAAAAAAAATATTTATTTTTATTATTAAACCCATACGACAAACCATATTAATAAAATTAATTATACCATTTATAATAAAAATATTTTTTTAATATATAAATATAACTTAAAATAATATCTATATTTATTGTTAAGAAATTAAATATAATTTTCAGTCAACTTTTCTTTTTCAAATCTAAAAAAAAAATTATTACTTGGTCTAACATACGATAGAATATACGACAAATTGAACTGCTAATGTTTTAATTTTTTATATACTAACATACGATAGAACATACACAAATTTAACTGCGGATGTTTTAATTTTTAATATAAAATAATATTTATTTTTATTTAAAGAAAAGTATGTGAAAAATGTTGTGATGTCTGTTTTAAACTTTTATTTTTTTAATAACCAATTGACTAATGATACAAAATAATATTTATTTTTATTTAAAAAAAAGTATGTGAAAAATGTTGTGTTGTCTGTTTTAAACTTTTATTTATTTTAATAACCAATTGACTAATGATAAGTCACATCTTAATTTTCAGTTTGACTTAAATTGACTTATATATTTATTTTTAAATAATCCTAAATAAGTTTAGTTGTTTATTTACAAAGTAATAGGATAGGTTAAGACTCCATTCAAATAAAATATTTCTTTTATTTATCTTTAAAATCATAAATAATATTTATTTTTTTAACAAAATAATAAAATTTATCATAAAAGTTATTTTTACTTATTATTTTATTACAACTATCTCACAATCACTTGTGATAATTGTGAAACTAAAAAATAAATATATAAATATATATTAATAAAATTAATTATACCATTTATAATAAAAATATTTTTTAAATATAAGTTAAAATAATATCTATATTTTGTTCTCAGAAAATTAATATATTTTTTCAATCAATTTTTTTGTTAAATTGAAAAAACAACTTGTTACTCGGTCTACCATACGACAAATTGAGTGATTACGATTGTTTTAAATATTATTATAATAAAATTTTATTTTTATTAATAAACAAAAAATCCATATTAATTATACCATTTATAATAAAAATATTTTTTAAATATATAAATATAAGTTAAAATAATATCTATATTTTGTGCTTATCAAATAAATATAATTTTCAATCAACTTTTTGTCAAAGGAAAAAACTGGTTACTCGGTCTATCATATGACAAATTGAACAATTACTAATTGTTTTAATTATTAATAAAAAAATTATTTTTATTTAAAGAAAATTATATGAAAAATCTTGTGTTGTCTTTTGTAAACTTTTATTTTTTATTGTTTTTAATAAGATGATACGGTCACACCTTAATCTTCAAGTTCTTATATATTTATTTTTAAATAATCCTAAATAAGTTTAGGTGATTATTGACCAATTAATAGGGTAGGTTAAGACTAAATTCAAATAAAATATTTCTTTTATTTCAACTTCAAAATCATAAATAATATATTTTTTTAATAAAATAATAAAATTTATCATAAAAGTTGTTTTTACTTATTATTTTATTATAACTATTTCACAATCACTTGTGAGAATTGTGAAACTAATATATATATATATATATATATATATATATATATATATATATATATATATATATATATATATATATATATATATATATATATATATTAATAAAATTAATTATACCATTTATTATAAAATATTTTTTAAATATATAAATATAAGTTAAAATAATATCTATATTTTGTGTTTAAAAATGAATAATTTATTTTCAGTCCACCTTTTATCAAATTTAAAAAAAATTGTTACAAATTGATCGATTACTTGTTGTTTTAATTATTATTAAAAAAATTATTTATTTTTATTAATAAACCCATATGACAAACCCATGTTAATTAATCAAATTAATTATACCATTTATAATAAAAATATTTTTAAAAATATATAAATATAAGTTAAAATAATATCTCTATTTTATGCCTAGAAAATAAATATAATTTTCAGTCAACTTTTTGTCAAATCGAAAAACCAAATTATTACTTGGTCTACCATACTACAACTATACGAGAAATTGAGCCATTACTAATTGTTTTAATTATTAATAAAAAATATTTATTTTTATTTAAAGAAAAGTATGTGAAAAATCTGTTTTAAACTTTTATTTTTTATTTTTTAATTTTATTAATAACCAATTGACTAAAGATACGGTCACTCCTGTTGACTTAAGTTGACTTGTGATGTTTATTGACAAATTAATAGGGTAGGTTATCACTCAATTCAAATAAGCATATTTCTTTTATTCCATCTTCAAGACCATAAATAATATTTAGTTTTTTAATAAAATAATAAAGTTTATCATAAAAGTTTTTTTACTTATTATTTTATTACTATATATCTCACAATTACTTGTGATACTAAAAAGTAAAAATAATTTTATTTAATAAAAAAAATATATATTTGAATTTGATATAAAAACAATTAGGTGAAAAGTAAATAAAAAATAATCTTTAATATATTTTAGATCATTTTATATAAAAAATTTATCAATTTTTATACCAAGTTATTTTTAAAAAAAATGAAAAAAAAATACAAACCATATATATAAGCTCAATAATATCTTATCATAATTAATTATTATTTTTAAAAATATTTTGATTATAAAATATATAGTGGTTCCTATAAACTTATGAACATTAATTCTTACATTTTACATATATTTTCATTTTAAAATTGTATTTTCAATAATAATCTATCAATTATAAAAGACTTTGACTATCAAGATAAATAGGTTGACTTACTTTTCATGATTTAAAATATTCAAGAGAACAAAATCTGTTATGAATATTATTTAAAAAATATATAAAGATAAGTATGAGAGTATAAAAAAGTCAAATATTAGATTAAATAAAAAAATAACAATTTCCCTTTAATTAATATGTAATGAAAATCACCTGAAAACCTTGAGAGATTCACAAATCCCATCATTTTCAACTCTTTAGAGATAGTCTTCAACAACTTTGCATTTTCTAAAATTTAAACTTTTAAAAATTGTATATAAGTTTTTTTAATATTTCTGTAGTAATCTATATGAGATTCTGTCTGACATATGCTATTAACAGTGTGTTTTGACCTAGCTATCTATTAGAAATATTTTGAATTACAACATCATCTAATTAATTATTAGCAAAAATAAGTAATTAAATGACATTCACATTGATTTGCTTGCTACATGCATATATACAGCTAATAAGGATTAGTTTGGTTAAAAAAAAAAACAAATAATAGAGTCATTAAATTTTCTATATAAAACCAATTATTAACATAGGAATAAGCTAGCTTGTGGCTCAGTTAAGATGTAATCAAACAAGTCATAAAATAGTCAAGACCTTGTTTGATCTTGGATTAAATTGTGTATTAATATATATCAAATATATATAGTTAGAAAAACTAATTGAAGGGCGAACAAAGACAAAAACATATTTCACAATTCACATTATAAAATAATAATATTTAGTAAGAAATGACTTATTTAATGTAGTCAAAATAGTATAGAATAATGTTAGGTTACTTTAAATAATATATTCCAGGTTTAAAGAATAAAAAAATAATATTTTAATATGTATGATGAAAGCTTTTTTACTTTTGGATATGTAACTTGTGAAGACTTGTGTTGATTTTCCATAGTTATTCTCTCTCTTCTATCATCCTAATTAAGAATATAGCTGACTTTTTAAATATTTAGTAAAAGATATTTGTCTCATTGTTGTATTCTTTTTGACTTTCTTGGCTTAACAAAAAAATAAAATAAAAAAATCTCATATATATATATATATATGGACAATGGCACATTAACCTTGGATTTGTGTTTTCTTCTTGTGTTCTTCTTAATTAGTAGAGAGAGAGAGAAAGAGGAGAGAGAGAAATGGGAAGGGTTCCATGCTGCAGTGATAATCTAGGGTTGAAGAAAGGGCCATGGACTCCAGAAGAGGATATCATACTTGTTTCATACATTCAACAAAATGGTCCTTCTAACTGGAGGGCTGTTCCTACTAATACTGGTAATTATTATAACCTACCTAATTTTATTTATTACAAGCTTCTTCTCTTCTCTTTCTCTTTCTCTTTCTCTTTCTTCTTTATTATGATCGAGAATACATATCATGATGCAGCTACCTCATTTACTGCATCATTCATTTATATCTCTTCTGCTTCAATTTTCTATATATACATTTATATGATACAGTTTTGTTTTTGTTTTTAGGGTTGCCGAGATGCAGCAAGAGTTGCAGACTGAGATGGACTAATTATCTGAGGCCCGGGATCAAGAGGGGAAACTTCAATGAGCGTGAGGAGAACATGATCATTCACCTTCAAGCTCTTCTTGGCAACAGGTTTTTTCTTTTCTTTTCTTTTTTGATCCTTCATAAATCCTAAAAACAAAACATGTTTTGTCTCCTTGTCTCTTTCTCTCTCTTCCATGCTTGGTTTCAAGATGGAGATTGATGCATCTCTCTATCTTATCATGAAAAGTTGCTTGAGAAGTTAGAAATACGGCTTTTACCTGTGGGATCTAATGTCTTTAGTAGATAATTAAAAACATTTTTTTGTTTGTTTTAGGATAAATTAGTAACTTTATTCTGAAAATGATAGCTAGCTTGATTAAATCGAGGTGTCCAAAGAAGGGCATTATTAAGATAATTGATAGATATGGAATGTTTTTCCTTTGGGTTTGGTTTGGTTTTATATCTTGTTTGATTGAATAAATTCTTAATTTATACCTAAGAAAATTGTGGATCAATGAGAGATAGGGTTTTATTCTAACAAAATTAAAGAAATGAATTTATTTGACTATAGTTAGCTAGATAATCTAGGGTTTCATCTTGAAATCATTTTTTGTTTAATTATTTTCACCCATATATTGGATTGTATATAGCTTAGCTAGGGTTTCATCTTTAAATCTTGTTTGTTTTGTGTATATATAGATGGGCTGCAATAGCTTCTTACCTCCCTCAGAGGACTGACAATGACATTAAGAATTTCTGGAATACCCACTTAAAGAAGAAGGTATTTGAAGGTGAACAAGGGTCATCATCCTCCATACGAAACAATACCAAAGGCCAATGGGAGAAGAAGCTCCAAACTGATATGCAAACAGCCAAACAAGCCTTCTGTGATGCATTATCTCCACCACCATTCCCATCTCCATCATCATCATCATCATCTAAACAAGCCTTATCTCCAGTACCTCCATTTGCTTCTCCATCTGATCCATCATCATCTAAACAAGCCTTATCCCCAGTACCTCCATTTGCTTCTCCATCTGATCCATCATCATCTAAACAAGCCTTATCTCCAGTACCTTCATTTGCTTCGCCATCTGTTCCATCATCATCATCCAAACAAGCCTCTCCACCTCCATTTGCCTCTCCATCTGATCCATCATCATCCAAACAAGCCCCTCCACCTCCATTTCCATCTGATCCATCATCATCAACCAAACAAGCCTATATATCTCTATCAACAATATCCCCACCTCCATCAGATCCTTCATCATCCAAACAAGCAGCCTTCTCTCCATCTCCCCCACAGCCACCAATGTACCCTGCGAATACTGAAAACATCGCTAGATTGCTTCCGGCGTTCATAGAAAAAGTTGAAGCAGCGAAATCAGTAAGAGGGGCAAGCTCAGAAACAACCCGAAGCTCATTGGTTATGAATCTAACAAAACCTAGTACTGATCAGGGTTTTGACATTTTCAACAACTCATTGCTGTCTGTTTTGAACAACTATAATAACTCTTTGAACAGATCAAGCCCTGATGATGGGTCTTCGGTGGCTGAACAGAAATATCCAAAGGCAGTTGGAAAATGTGATGAAGCTGAACCAGCACCCCCTTTAAGCCTTCTGGAGCAATGGTTGTTTGATGATAATGCTCAAGTACTAGGTGGTGATGATGATGATGACATATTGAAGACCATAAACTTTGGCGACACTAAAGGCTTCTTCTGATCTATTATTTTCTCAAGGCTAAATATCGAAACTCTTCTTTTTTTGGTTGAAAATGGTTTTGAGACTAGTTTGATTTTATATCAAAAGTTAGCTCAAACTCAAGTTCAACCGCTTTTAATTTGAAATCAATAATAGTACTCTCTTTTTTTTATTATATTTGTAAACTGCTGTGGGATTACAATTTGACTTCAGTTATTTTGATAAACTTGATTTGGATTTTATTATATTTTTCTTTTAATTTAATGTCCTATTGATTTAATTTGTTTTGATTATAGTTCACAACATGATTAATTGATTTCAATGTTTCATTAGGGTTTATATAACCTTTTTTTTTATCAGGGATAGATCATGGTTTCCATGTAAGGTTGAGTTTTAAAAATATTTGGGTGTTTTGAAATATTTTTTAGAAAATTATAGTAGTATTTTTTTTCTTGCCTATTTTAAAGATTTTTTAAAAAATATATAATTCATTATATTAAAAAAAACTTAGTAAATTAGAGGTTATGACTTATGTTTATACATGTTTATTTATTTTTGGGGTAGGCTTCAGCCAACCTAAACTAGTTTAATGTATATCCACCCTTACTTTCTACAAATAAAAATATTTACAAAGTTTTTTTTTTTTGGGATAATGTTTAGGATTTATATAACTTTTGCATAATGAGATAAAGATCAATGAAAAAACCTTATATTTATTTTTTGCCAGGATAGATCATGGTTTCCAAGTAAGGGTGTTTTTTTTTCATTTTTTTTCCCTATTCTTAAGATTTATAAAAAAATATATAGTTCATTAAATTAAAAAACTTAGAAAACTAGCTAGGAGTTATGACTTATATATATATATATATATATATATTATTTTTCTGAAAAGCCTACCTCAATCCTAATGTAGATTTGTCATTAATGCTTTTTACAAATAAAATTATTTATGTTGTTTGATTTTCAAGGTTAAATATCATATGCGTATTGATAATGTTTCCTTTTAAAAAAAATGAAATATTAGAATTTAATTCATTACAATGGAGTTAATGTGAAACTTGTAACTTTTAAAAAATAAAACTAGATACATATTATGACAAAATATAACATAACTTACCTATTAAGAAAGAAAGAAAACAAATCAAAGATGCATAGTACTATCAATGAAAAAAATTAACATTACAAAGTCTGAACACTATTCAACAATCTCTTTCAATTTACACCTAAACTAAAACTCAAAAATGAGTTTATCCACATTTTCCCTCACATAAAAACGAAAATTTAAGTATATACTGTTTACATACTCAATTATTTTTTAAAACAAAATGGTCTTCTAACTTTATTATTAGGCTAATTTTATATATTTAACATTCTATATAATTATTGACATATTTTTATGTTTTATTTTTTTTAATATTTTTTAAAATATTATAAATTTATAATAATGATGAATACTAATAAAAAAACTAAAAAATAATAAAATAATTTTTAATAATATTTGTTTTGATAAAAAAAAATTATTTGTACAGTGTAATTGAGTTTATTTAATGAAGTTTAATTTATTTATTTTTAATAATCTTTGATTTGATATAATTTTATTATTCGTGTAGTATAATTTGTATTTGTTTATTTAATGATGTTTAATTTATTTTTGTATGCGTATAAATTATTAGTTTATAATTAATTTTATTATATTTTTTTCTATTGGGTGTAATTTTGAAAAATATTAAGGTTAATTTATAAAGTTGATAAATATATAAATAGTATTGTAAAATTTTGTATAAAAAGGAATATTTCAAAAATATTCTTTTGAGTTTGAAAATGAGTTTTGGGTTGTACATTAATTACTGGGACACTTACTACATTTTTAGTTTGAGAATGAGTTTTTGAATTGTAAAGGTCTTAGACAGTCTCCAAAATTTCCATGGTTTATCCAACAAAAGACTATTTTATATTTATTTCAGTAATGGATATATTTTAATATTTAAAAACTGAGTTTAAAGTTATAGGTTTAATTTTATTTTTGTATATAAATTATTTATATATTAGTTTTTATATAATCTTTTCATATATTTATATAATTTTATATATTAATTTTATTAATATATATATATTTAATTATTTCAAGATAAAAATAGTCGATTTTAAGATTTTTAATTAAATATAACAAAAAAATTAGGGTTTAATTTTTAAATTTATAAATATGTATATCGTATTGAAAATGTTAAGAAGTTGGTAAGAAAAGAAATATTCTGAGAATATTTTTTGAGTTTAAAAATGAATTTTTGGGTTAAAGATAAATTATTGTTCGATGTGACGTTTACTGTATTTAAGGTGTGAGAATGAGATTAAGGTGATAGCTTTAGACTATTTCCAACCGAAAAACTCATTTTCAAACTCATTTTGGTGTAAATGTCACATCAAACAGTAAATCTTCTCCAACCTAAAAACTCATTCTCAAACCCAAAAAAATATTCTTATAATATTCTTCATTACATCAACTTTTATAACTTTTTAATATCACCTCATATATTTTACAATATTATAAATTACACCACAATATTTTAATATCACCCTATTATTTTAAATTTAATTATAAATAAATTATTAAAAATTTAAAAATTACAATACACCAACTAAATAAAAATTTATTTTTCACTATTATGATGTTTTTGAACATTATTATAATATTTGAACATTATTATAATTTTTGAATGTTATTATAAATTTTTTAATATTATTATAATTTTTTTAAATATTATTATAAATTTATGTTATACAAAAAATATTATATAAATGAATTAAATTATATAAATAAATTAAAATAATAAATTATATAAATAAGTTTAATGTATAAAATGGACCTAAATTAAGTTTAGGGATTAAATTTAAAAAATAGAAAAAGTTTTGAGTTTATAAATTTGCAGGATAGGGAAAATGAGGGAAACCCATTTTGGGTTTGGATATTGGTAACGGTTTGAGTGAAAAAGGGGTTTTGGGTATGAGTTTGGTGTTAGGTTGGAGTTGCTCTTACACATTAACTTGATAATAATTTATTATATTTTGCGTCGTTCTTAAATCTAATTATGCATATAACGGATGATTTGTTTTCCTTTTCAATCAAAATATAGTTTTGGACCTCTTATCTAAAATGGAGAAAAGTAAAAAAAAAAAAATATATATCCACGGATGAAACTTGCAAAATGTAAATGGTTGGAACACATTGAGCTTTATTTGAGACATCTTGTTCAAAAAGAACAAATATATTATCACTTCAAATTTAGTGATGATGTGTCAATTTTTTGCTTGATAAAAAAAACCTAAATGTAACAAGCTTCCTTGATCTGCTTTATATACTAAAATGAATCGCCATGGGATGACGAGTCAAAAATTAGATTTACAAGAGCTTAATTAATCTTAATATAAGAAAAAATGTTTAAATTAGAATTAAAGGGGCATGATTTTAGTGTAGAAAGTTATTTCATACAAATATGGAGAGAATCCGAGGCAAGGTAAAAGATATATTTCTTAATTTAATTAAAATAGGACATTTTGATTTGTTATAAATGTAATTGACAATGTTTAAATTGTTCAACGAAATTTTGGTTTTAATTTCCATAAAAATTATTGGCTTCCAAGAGATGGGGGCAATTCCTTTTCTCCTCATATTTTAAACATTTTTTCTCATTATACTTATATATATTTTATTTTTGAAATATCCATTTTCACCTTTCAAATCATTAATTAACCTATTAATTACCCATATTTTACATTAAACTCGCTAATTACTTTATTTTATAAATATAAAAATATATAATTATAATTAATACTACCTATATTAAATAAAATATATTATATAAATATTAAAATATAATATATTACATAAATATTAAAATAACACATATATTTTATTTTTACTTAATTTTATAAATATAATATATATAATTAAAATTAATCATTTTAAATTAAATAATTCCAATAAATATTATAAACTAAAATAAAATATTATATAAATTACATAAATCTTTAATATTATATATTAAATTAAAATATATTATATTATATAATATTAAAATAACACATTTATTACATAAATATTAAAATAACACATATATTTTATTTTTACTTGATTTTATTAATATAAAATATATAATTAAAACTAAATATACTAAAATAAATAATTTAAATAAATATTATAAACTAAAATAAAAATATAACATATAACTTAAATAAAATAAAATAAACTAAACCTTAAAATAATGGTAAGATTTAGTTTATTTTAAGATTTATATATTTATAAAAGTTTCTAGTAAAAATTAAGCATTTTTTTTTTTTATATTTATAAAAGTTTCTAGTAAAAATTACCTTAAAATAAAATAAATTACATAAATTTTAAAATATATAAATATTTTAAGATTTATGTAGAATGTATTTATTATTTTATTATTTATATAATATATGAGTTATTTTAATGTTTATATAATAAATATATTTTATTTTAATATATAATATTAAACATTCATTTAATTTATAATATTTTATTTTAATTTATAATATTAATTTGAATTATTTAATTTATACTATTTTATTTTAATTATATATATTATAATTATAAAATTAAATAAAAATAAAATATATGTGTTATTTTAATATTTATGTAATATATTTTATTTTAATATTTATATAATATAATATAATATAATATATTTTATTAAAATATATAATATTATAGGTTTATATAATGTATTTTATTTTAGTATATAATATTTTATTTTAGTTTATAATATTTTTGTGAATTAATTAATTTTGAATATTTAATTTAATTTCATATAATATATTTATAAATTTAAGTAAAAATAAAATATATGTGTTATTTTAATATTTATGTAATATATTTTGTTTTAATATTTATATAATTTGATTTAATATATGTATTATTAATTTTAATTATATATATTTATGTTTATAAAATAAGGTAATTAATAGGTTAATTAATGATTTTGAGAGAAATTTCATATTTTAGGAATGAAAATGAAATGTTAAGTATAAAAATAAATTTCTTTTTTGAAGGAGGTTATAAGGTTTAGGGTAGAGGTGTAAACGAGCCGAACCGAGCTCGAACTATCCTTGGCTCGAGTTCGGCTCAATCGAGCTTTTAATATTAAGCTCGAATTCGACTCGATCATATAACCATTGGCTCGAGTTCGACTTGATAGACTCGAATTTAAATATATTTATATATTAATTTCTTATATTAAATAAAATATAGATCGCCATTCTAAGTTCACCACATAAATATTTCATATCTTTAGTTACATGTTAACAAAAAAAAAAAAAATCTTTCCAAACTTTTGAAGTTTTTTTTTCCTTTTTTTTTTATTTGGAACCCCTCATCCTCTTTTTATTCGTCATTTTCTTTTGTTTGTTGTTGGTTTTAGTTAAAAAAATACCTCGTTACTTTTAACATCAATATTTATATTAATTGAAATTGATATCTCTTCTATAGACATATATTAATCTGATTAAGAAATAAATAAATAAAATCAAAACAAACACAATGAGTTATGTCAACAACTATTATATAGATTTAGTGTTTAAAGAGAGCAATAACTGAACAAGATTTAGGGTTTTACCGGAACAAGATTTAGGGTTTCGAAACGATATCTAAGTTTGTTGAAGAAATTTAAATGGGTAGTCTCTCGAGTCTTTTTGTAAAATAATTTTGAAAAATAAAATACTTTATAATAAAATAAAAATACTTTTATATCTTATAAAATATAATATATTGAGATTACATATATTAAATAATATTGCAATATAATTATATTTTTTTTTATTTGATTTTCAAAAATTATATTTCTGTAATTAAATTAATATCAATATATTTATTTCCTTATAAGTATTATATAATATATATATATTTTATAATTTATAAATATTATTATGGTATATCTTGATATACCAAAATATTAAAAATCTCAATCCCTTTTACGTACCACTAATTTTGGTATCGATATCATAAGCAATAAGTCCATAAATAGTCTTACAAGTGTTTCAAATATTTATTAAAAAATAAAATATAATATTAAAAAATTATATGATTAGGCTCGAAAAAGTTCGACGAGTCATCAAGCAAGTCTTACTTAAACTCAAATTCGGCTCGAATATTAAACTAGTTGGCTCGAGCTCGGCTCAAATTCAATTTTGACCGAACTCGAATCGAGCCTTGACCGAGCAGCTCACGAACGACTCGGCTCATTTACCCCAAGTTTAGGGTATAAAAAAATTACCTCTCCAAATATGTTAATTATATACAATTATAAGAGAATCTTGAAAAACAAATATACTATATTTTTCTGAATTGTAAGGGTAATTTATAAGAGTTATAATAGATTATATTTATAAACAAATATTATATTAATGTGCATATTATGTCTTTCTTAAATGGGCCTATTTAAAAAAAAAACTATTTAAATATTTTTGTATATTTTTATAAGGTCCATTTAAGACTTGAGATATAATGCTTCCGAGTTTGTTGCCCCTCATTGGATATTTCAATCTCCAAAATAATATTTATTTATTTGTTCAAATTTTAAAGAATAATTAAATTATTTTACCGTCTAACAGTTAAGATGCATTCCTTTGTGTTTATTTGGTTGGCATATTTTTTTTTCTTTAAAAAGAAAACTAGTATTATACACTCTCTACACTTACTATTTTATAGGTATAATACAAATAAACTAGTATTATATATATGTATGATAGAAAAATAAAATAATTAGTGATATTATAAATTATAGTTACTATGATTATTGGACTCCATTGTTTGTTTAAACATAATTTTTTATAAAGAAACCTTGATAGATGAGTCATGAGAGTTCTTCATTTATTTGGACATCTTCAAATTGGGCCGATTGACTAGTTCAAAATGGGATGTATCTTTATTTCTACTTTAAATGCCCATTCAACTTTGTGTAATATTAATTTTTGTGTAACTTAAAAAGAATTAACAAATCAGATTTAAATAAACTATTAAACTCTTTTAATGGTAAGTTTAAGATTTTATTAATTATTTTAATTTAATAATTTTATATAAATAAAGTGAATTTATATTTATATATTAAAAATTATTTATTACTTATTTTAATAAATGAAATAAATTAATTAATTTTCTAACTATTATTTATTTCTAGTGTTATTTAATTTTTATTAATTTCAAATTAATTTATATATAAAAATAATAATAATAAATAATAAATTAAATTTCGAATTTTATGAGTTTATAAGAGACTAACTATTATAAATAAACTTTTAGTTTTAACTGTTTTTAATAAGATTTAAATATAAATAAACTTAGTTAAATTGGCCATGTTGTTATAAGACATAATTTTTTAATGTCATATTGGGATTACTTGTTTGAGTCTAATGCTGATCGAATTATTCGGGATTCAAATACCCTTAAAATCAGAAGCATTATTTATTCATCATATTTTGTTTTTTTTTATATACCCAAAATGTAATTATGGGAAAATGACATGAGTTTGTAAAACTTTAAATTATAAAAGATATTTAAATAACTCACTATCTTTACACATATTTTTTTAAAATAAATTTCTTTCTAAAAATATAGTTTATAAGTTTTTTCATTAAATAACTCAACTTTTTGTAATTTATACCAAATAAGACTATTTATATAACTCAAATGTGCTGTTAAATCATCCAATTCATACAAGGCTATATAAAATTAATGATGAATTACTTGAAGATACAATAATTAAATAAATACAAAAGCAATTTAGCATATGTG
Organism: Impatiens glandulifera; assembly: GCF_907164915.1. NCBI lineage: Eukaryota > Viridiplantae > Streptophyta > Magnoliopsida > Ericales > Balsaminaceae > Impatiens > Impatiens glandulifera. Next base: position 34,526,955 of record NC_061870.1, read on the forward strand.
GTTTCAAATCATGTGGTACAAATATAATAAAAATAAATTAAGAAAAGGATGTCACTTTATTAAGCATAGTGACTTGATTGATTAGTTGATAAATAAAAATATCTAATCAATAGACTAATTACCCAACTATTGTGGTTGAAGTGGTTAATATGTCTAAACAATAATTTGGAACAAAGTAATCATAATTTGACACATCAGAATCCATTATCGAGACTAATATAATAACGACTGACGTTTGACAGTTGAATCGAGTCAGAGTTATTTAACACCCGAATCAATACCCAATATATATTGTCCCCGCACTAAAAATAATAATTTAAACTAATTATATTTTATATGGTGAATAAAGTTGAATCAAGAAAGTCAAATCCAATTGAAATATAAAGTGAATTTTAATTATACAAATAAATTTAAAAAAAAGGGAAATCTTGAGATGAGAAATTGATAAGATGTGAAAGCATAAACCAAGGATATTGGGGGACAAAAAGATCACATCTCCTTTTCTTGTTGCCCTCTTCATCAAATTAGGTAGACACTGTCTATTGACCAAATTCAAATTGATAAAAGCTTAAATAAATATTTTTCTTTTGTAAACCCCAAAATTAAATACCAAATACAACAAATAAAATAATAATAATAACATACAAGTCACCAAAATAAATATTGCAATTTTAAACCTCAGTCCATTAGAATAAATTTAATACTATTGTAAGAAAACTATTTATCAACCTCAATTATACAATATATATATATATATATATATATATTAAATATTTGATTATTTAAATATTATTATTAATCAACAAATTAACTAAAGAAAATCAACAAAATAACAATTTCGAATAAATGTTTTTTATTAAACAATGTAGAAATGATTAAGTTAATATATATTTAATTAAATGTATATTAATGTTACTTTAGTTAATATATTTAATCATTATATATCGGTTTTTAATATATTCTAACTTAATAATCATAATTTTTTTTTTGTTTTCAAAATGAATCGATATAACGGTCAATATATATAAATTATTACTTCAAATATTTATTATTATAATAATATATAAGTAGTGAGAATTTTGAGGTTTAAAACCGACAAAAAATTGTTACATTCACATCAAAAACATATGTACGAGATCACGGATGGATAGCCGCAATATTTCTCGACAACACCTTTATTTCCTTCAAACCAAGAAAATTATATATATATATATATGACCATGATCAAAACCCTTTTTTTTTTTTTTATTGAATTAAACAATTTTTAAATATGTCTTCTTCTTTTCTTCTTTTCTTCTTTTTTTTTTTTTAATAAAATTCAGTTTCCAAATATTTATTTATTTGAACATGTAACTTTCAGAAAAAAAAAGTTTGTTTATTTATTATCTATTTAATCACGAAAAATGAAACTAAATTATGAAATCCATAAAAGAATAAAAAAATCATTAGAAGTTATTATATAAATTATTCAAATGAAAGTTCAAACTCAAAAAATTTATAATTATTAAACCTAACCAAGATAATTGAAATAAACCATGAAACATGGTTACCCACCTATACTTTCTACACTCATACCTCAATATCTGGTGCATTCTGGAAACTATAAAATTAAATTTTATTTTTAGACCATTTGTTAAAATATTTGTTTAGAAATGAAGTAAATATAACATCAGTTCAGATTTATTTACTTTTAGTAATACGCCAGGATTATAAACAATAACGGTGACTACCAAACAATATCAATGCTTAGTATCTAAGTTGATGAAATTATTTTAAAACTAATTTAAGTGTTAAAAGAGTCTTTATTAAGAAATTAAAAACTTTAAATTTAATTTAATTGAAAACATATTAAATTAAAAAAATGCATATTATGAAATTATGCTATTTTTTTTAAAAAAAAATAAAATAAAATAGTAGGGAGACATTAATACATGGGTGGGAGGCCTATAGCTAGCTAGGGTTGGTTACATAATTAACAAAAACAATAATAATATTATTATTAATTATATTTGTTCGTGTGTTTGTCGTTTTACATTCTGAAGGATATGGATGATGTTATGGGCCACTTCCACTTCAAACAATTATATCCCTATATTAATATACCTACCTAACTAGCTTATTTATATATAGTAAAATAAAATGTCACTATTTATAAATAAACTTTAGTTTATTTTTACATTTATTTTATATTTGTGTATTCAATATCAAAATAGGATCCAATTACATGACACCCACAAATGATGTGAACATAAAAATGTTATTCGAGGTTGATCAAATATATATGCAAGATGGGGACTTGAAAAACATGTTATATATGTATGTATGTATTGATTAATAATATTGAGAAATATATTGTCTCATTTATTTGAATGGGCATAGATGGAGACATGCAATTAAAGAACATGTTATATTTGCTTACAAGATTTTCATGCTACTAGTGGCATGCAAATTAAGTTACAAGATCTAATTATATTTGTTGTTTTATGTGATTTGACTATATAGTGATCAATGCTTGTTTAATGTTTGTTTTTATATTACTCCACTTTTTTAACATTTTTATTACATGAGATTAATTATTTGGATTTTTTTTAATCTATAACTCGTGTTAATTAGAGATGAAGTAAAATTAGGCAATAAATTAAGAAAAGTGAAGACAAGGTTGATCTTGAGGTATGTCAATTCAAGAAAAAAATACTTTTAGTTCTTTTTTGGTAGGATTTTATAGTTTTTATTCGAAAACTACTTCGCACTCTAATATTAGCCTATTCTAAAAGACGAGTTCATTCTCATTATCGTGTTGAGAATTCTAATGGTATTTTTTTTTAATAATAAGATAAATAAAAATAATAGTTTAATCACAATAAATATATATATATATATATATATATATATATATATATATATATATATATATAAATTAGCGGAAATAGATTTTTTACAAGAGCAATAAGTACCCTGCTCATATCACATAATTTTCCGATCAAGCCTCAAACAACGTGATTTTAACTGTGAATTATACACAATGACTACAACTATAGTGAAACTTATGTTATAGACAAGGAACTCTAATTTTATTATATATTATAGTTTAATAAACAAAAAAAAAGTTTGAAAGTAGTCTGAATTGAAAATATATTTTGGATGATGATATTAGATGGTAATTTTCTAGATTAATGTCCCAGAAATAAGAAATCAAATAATATAAGGACTTCGAATGCAAATAAAATTAAACATAATTTCATTCCCTTTTTATCTATAACATTATTCAATTCATTGATTAAAATACTAAAATATTTTTAATTTTATTTTTATTTAAAAAAAAATGGTATAGCGGGTTATGCTCATATATAATCCGCAAATACAATTAATCATTATCCCAGACACTGAATCAGAAACTCAGGAGGCTGCGAATATCCACATTTTTGTATATGCTAGGCTAGAAGAGAGGATTTATTTTATTCATATATATTAATATATTTTAAGTCTTTTTATAAAAAAAATATATATATATATATATATATATATATATATATATATATATTACCTCTTTAAAATCATCATTATTTTCTTCTTCCTCTAATTTATTCAAATAACTCTAATCCAAACAAACTCTAACTCTTTTTTCTATTTTTATTTTATTTTTAAATACCGTGTGTTCTTTTTCAATCATTCTATTTTTTTTTGCTAATCAAATTTAATATTAGAGGAAAAAAGACACATTATCTGTTGATATATGTTTGTTTATAATTAAGCAAGTTATACAACATTGATGAAATGCTACTTTTGCTAATATGCATTAATTGAACATTACAAAGAGAATTGACTAGTCAAAAATAACTTAGATTATTATTATTATTATTATTATTATTATTATTATTATTATTATTATTATTATTATTATTATTATTATTATTATTATTATTATTATTATTATTATCTGTTGGACTATGTAACTCAAAGTAATTTATATGCATATTTTTTTATATAGAATAAGACTATGCATAACCTACAAGCTAGAATGATTTAAAAGTTCATATTCATAACTTTGGTTGAAATGCAATTCAATAACCCCTCTTTCCAGCTGAATGTATTGTGGATGCAATAAAGTAAAGTCATGATTTATGTTTGATGATTTAAATTTCCTAAATTAGCTTTAACCTCATTGTTTGTTTTTGATGGGATATTTTAACATAGCAAGCTCGTGGGATCGTGTCAGCCACTCCGAAATAAAATTTGGGTAAAAAAAAATCCCGATACTTTTGTTGTTACAAGCACTAAATTCCATCTTGTTTAACAAAAATAAAAATAAAAAATAAATAGAGAAATCTACAACTAATTAAGTTCAACCAAATAATATGGATTGTAATTTGTAAGGGTGTTCTTAGTGAGCTAGGCAGCCACATTAGATCACCTCCCTTAAGCTCCCAAATGAAAAAGTGATTAATTTATAAGTTTAATATATCTGTAGTATTTAATCAATTAGACTAATTATTTCTATTAATCTAAATATAAAACATGTTTTCAATATATAATATACAATTTTTCTATAAAAAAAAACTATTATGCCCCGGCCAAATTCCCTTTATTTTTTCTACTACATGAATGTACTGTATAGTGTATATGAAAAAAAAAACTAAAAATAAATAAATAAATAGAGTAAAAGAATATGAAAAAATGAATATTATTCAAAGAAGCATTAATTACTATGTACTTGACAAAATCATCTTTTCCTTCTCTTTTTTAAAAGGCTTTCACAAAATCATCTTTTTCTCATCAGCTGGAATCCCAACCTTTCCCCACTATATATCATGCCAATATTTTTATATAGTCCAAGGAAATATACCTAACTTATTTATTTCTTTATTTATTTAAAAATATATAATATTCTGGGTTGCTGTGAATAGAAATCCATCATACTCAAAGTTGAAACATTCATGCATCCATCTAATCCATCAGAATATTATTAACACTTATAAATTATAACTTCAAAACAAATACTTCAGTTTCAACTTTCAATTAGATACTTATGTAAATATAGACTCCATTTAAAATATAAATTGATTGGCCCAAAATAATTTAAATTTATTTTTGGGTATTCTAAACAAATAAATATCACTATAAAATAAAATAAAAACTAGTCTAAATTTATATATAAATAGAAAAATTAAGGAGAAGAGAGAGAAAAAGTTAGAGAGAGAGAGGGAGAAAGAGAGTAAAATATTGGCAAGATCATATCTCTTATAATTCTTTGCTGGAGTAGCACATTTCTTCATCATCAGCATCATCTACATAATAATTAAATGTGATTATACACAAAGTATTTATTAATTAATAATTTCTAGGGTTAGGTTCATCCTGTCAACTGTAAAATAGTCTCATCTCTCCAACCCCACTAACACTCTCTCTATATATAAATATATTAATTATCTAATAATCGATCGATCGATCGAATCCTCTCTGTTCTGTTCGTGCAGACTCTTCCAATATATATCTTATTTATATATATAAGTATATAGAGAGAGAGATTGATTGATCAAATGAAGAAAAGACAGATCAGGAAGGATATGGGATCAAGCAAATTAGTGGATCCTAGTACCTGCGTGACAAGAATTGTCCGATATGCGGAGTGTCAAAAGAATCATGCGGCGAGCATGGGCGGTTACGCCGTCGACGGCTGTCGGGAATTCATGGCTAGAGGCGGCGAAGGGACGCCGGCCGCCCTTGTCTGTGCCGCCTGCGGATGCCATCGGAGTTTTCACCGGAGGGACGAACAGTTGGAAGTAGTAAGTGAGTCATTTTGAATCCATCACTTTAATTTCTATATATAATATGGGTTTATGAATTAGATTACAATTTTTTTTATATGAATATTATAATTGAAAAATCTATTTATTGTGTGTATGTGTTTGTATAATTGTTTGTATCCAATCATATCATCCATATGTATATATCCATCCACTTGCATACGTATGATAAGGAAATTTCATAATTTAAGGCCGTTTATGTTAATTTATTCGATGTGACATCCACCATCAAATTAAAAAGCAACCACTATATTTATTTTCTATGTTAAAACTACATCTTTTCAATTTGGACTTTTAGTTCACCCCTCTCATCTTTTCATTTAATTATAAGGTAGATTCGTATTTTATTTACCATTTCAATATCTCAATAGTATTATTGTGTTATTAAGGATATGTCTTTTTTATTGAATTTGTAAATTATGTCTTATAAATCTTATTATTAATGCATTTTTTTAAATTGAGAAGAAAGAAATGCATGTATAATTAAATTAATTCAAAATAAAGAAAACTAATTAATTAAGACAATACCAACTTTTTTTTATTTAAAAGTGTGACTAACAATTTTTCATTAATTCACCATATGTGAAAATAAACAGTCACTAAACTAATATTTATCACAATTGAATAGACAATATTAAAAATAAAAGTCAAAGCATAAAACAAATTAAGTTGATCAAAAAAATTTGAAGTTGAGATGAATAGATATCAAACCTTGAATGAGCCCCTATTATTATTTTTTTTAAATTAGAAATACAGCATAAATCCTCAATTGAATTTTATGACATTTTGGAAATCAAATTCAAATTTTTTTAGCATGACTTTTTTCTATTTTAATAGGTTACATGAGCCATAATAATGAATGAACCAATTTGATTTTAATTGATCTAAATTTCGACTAACTAGAAAATTGTTTTATTAATTTGGGATTTTATTATTTGTACAAGTTTATTCTAAAGAATATTGTTTGACAAGACTCAAGAGAATGAGTTATTTAAAATAAATTATTAAAATATTTTTTTTATATATTTTAATAAAGAAATTAAATAATTTAATGATAAAATTATATATTAAAAATAAAATCTTAAAATACCCAAGATCAAAATCAATAATAAAGTGAATTATTTTTATATAGAAAATAAAAGGAAATGAAGGGCAGGTGAAAAAGAGATGACAAAAAGAGATTGATCTGTCATTTTGGAAAAGGCAAACAAGGAATTAAAGACTTTCTATTGGACCCACACGTGATCATAAGACTTTCATAATATTCCCTAAATAAAACTATTTTTTATTTAGAAGTTATTTCTGTTTTAATTTTGTTAATTATTATAATATTTCTTAGTATTTAAAATTTAAATAAGTAATTGAATAATTTAATAATTAAAAAGAAATAATATGTAATATGTGAATTTTTGATAAATAAACCCATTAATATCAAACTATTAAGTAACCAAGATGGAAATTTGGAAAAGCACCACCACCATTAAGCAAAGGACCGACAATATTTATTTAAAACTCTTTTTATCCATTCAATTTATTCACTAGTTTTAATGCTCCCTTTATTTAATTGTATAAGTGATCCAAATTTTGTGAATTAATAAATCCTAATAGAAAGTTCTTTAATATTTTGATTGGTGTATTAAAGCCCATTTCTATATATATATTTGTTCCTTGGGTTGGGCCTTTAGCTTTATTCTGATTGGTGTATTAAAGCCCACATAAAACCCAGCACGCCCAAACCACAAAAAAATAAAACTATCTTAATCGGACTCAGACCCGGACCCATCTACAACATTTTTCACCCTGTTTAATAATTTGCGTTAATTTATAGAAAACATGCTGCTAAATTCTAGAGTTACATCTACAATTTGTAAACGTTACTTTAAAAAAATAGTTATGTTTTTATTATTATTATATATATATATATAATTAACTATAAAAATATATAGCATATAATTATAAAATTGATTACATTAATTTATTTATTTCACTATTTTTCCTTTAAATCATAAAATTAAAATTTTTTATAAACTCATAAAATAATTCACAATCATAAATTTAAATATGAAGAATTTTATTAATTTATAATTTTACCTAAATTAGACTAGCTAGTTGTCCTCATATAAAATAAAATCATAAAATATAAAAAGTTAATTCACAATTTGAACTACTTATATACAAAGAATGGGTTAGATATTCTATTTATGGGTAAAATGAATAATAAATATGTTAACCAGCTCATTGTATAATGTCCCATAAGTATAATTATTGAAATTCAGACGTACAAATGGTTAGAGACTTAAATTATAACTCTTTCCTTTTTAGTGAATAGATCATCCTTAATACAATTTATAAATCAAATTATTAAAGCTATACATACAAGATGTATAAATATTATTATTTTCAAATAAAACCTTTTAAAAGAGAAGAAAAAAGCATTGCAAAGGTCAAAATGAAAGACATTAACACTTTTTAGTGTATAGAGGAATGAATGGGTTATATGAGCAGGGTAAGCCCATCAAGCTCGGTCGAGGACAGTCTATTAAATAAAATAAATAATGCATTTTTATAATTTTTTAAACATAAATAAGTTTTGCCTAATGGTTTGGGAAGAAAACATATCATTATGTTATAAGTTCAAACCTCGTAAAAATTTATTTTTATCATTTTTTTAGCAATTAAAAAACACGTTTTTTTTAAGCTACAGCGCATGCATAGAGGATTAGATTGTATTACGCATCTATGTTATTAATTTATTACATTGTAATGGTAATGAGCGAAAATTTAACGTTAATAATGGTGTTGGAAATGAAAATGATATGACAAAACAAGGTTATTGAAAAATAGAATTTATCTCTCCTATTATATTTAAGTCAAATAAAATGTTGGGACGTCATTTTCGACATCATTAATGACATCGATTGTTTTTCGATGTTTATTATATTATAATATATTTTTCAAACAGAATTATTTTGTAGGGTGGGTGCATGTGGGTCCGTTCGGTTGCTTTCTTCTCCGATGGGATATCGACACGTGTCTTCAATCTAAACCCGTGATCTCAGGGACAGATTTGGCATTTAATGGACTTTCATGTGCGAATGTATAATTTTGCCGATAGATTTTACCACTAATAAAGTATGAATTAAATGTGAATGGGACCCACCATTATCATAATTAATCGCTATAAATATTTCTTCTTCTTGTTCATCACTAAAACAACAAGAGAGTGAAAAAGAGAGATAGCCATGGCCAAGTCTGTATTCATTATGCTTCTACTACTCTTCTTCATTGCCATGATCTCCTTTGTGGCCACCACCACCACCACCACCACCACCACTGTAAGTCTCTTTTTATCACGTAAACCCTCTCACCGATTCATTCATTCATTCATTCATTCATTCATTCGTTAATTGAAATGTTTTTATGTAGGTTATGGCTGCAGATGCTCAATACAATCCAACTGTATGTCTCTTCGATCTTGAGCTAGCTAGCTAGCTAGCTCTGTTACAGTCTCTTTGTTTGTATGAATGCCATTATATATTAATTAATTCTTCTAATTGTTTAGGGATATGGGCAGGGAAGTCTGAAGAGCTATCGTAAGTGTTTTCATGTTGATCTATCAATCTATTGATATTGTCATATTGATGAATGAATTAATGGTGTATGCATGTATGCATGCAGAGTGCGGAGGAGAATGCTCTAGGAGATGCGGGAGGACGCAATACAAGAAGCCATGCCTCTTTTTCTGCAACAAATGCTGCTCAAAGTGCTTATGCGTTCCTCCTGGCTACTATGGCAACAAACAGCTTTGCCCTTGCTATAACAACTGGAAGACCAAACGCGGCGGACCCAAGTGCCCTTAATTAAATTCTTTTTCAACAACATCACCTTCTTCTTCATCATCATCATCATCCGATAAGAATAATTAACTTCTCCGGCAGCCCTTTATTATTATAATTATTGGCAAATGGCAGCACCAGCTGCAGTTTAATTAATAATAAGAGATTTTGGAAAATTTAGATCTGGATTGTTGTGTTTTTGTGCAATTAAACTGTGCCAACTTTTTATTATTTTTTATAAAATAAAGATCAATTTTCTGATGTCATGTTGACATATATAAACAATATTTAATCATGTTTAGTTTTAAGAGATTAAATCCCATTAAAAAAAAGTTTTAAATTGATGTAGATGTAATGGGAAAAAAAATCAACAATATTTAATAAATATAGTTAAGAACACAAGTGTGATTTCATTAAATTGAACTAGTATCCCTGTACAAAATAGAGAGAAATTATTCATAGTGAATCCCACTCATTAACAACAAACAAACAAACAAAGCCTAATAATGTAATGTAGACAATTACAATCCTCAAATTTCTTAATTAGTTTCCACTAAAAGTTTGAACAATGGTGTTATGCCATGGATCAGAAAGATGCTGCAACAGATTGTCAAAAGGCCCTTTCCCAGTCACATTGTGTTGAACCACAAATCCCAAGAATGCCAACATAGCCAATCTCCCTGCATCCATTCATTCATTTAAATATGATATTTTCAAATAAACCCAATATTTACATTCAAAACTTAATTAATTAATGCTTACCGTTTGCAATTTCCTTCTCTTTGGCTTCCAAAGTGGGAGCAAAGTTGAGAGGATTGAATATACCACCTGGGTATCCTACTTCACCTGGGGGTAAACTGTAGTTCTTGAATATAGGGTCCTGATTTACGCTTCCCGGGTTCTTTATGTCTTGCCACCGTCGGATCTCAACGTAATGAAACAATATGAACTCGATCACGAACAGGGTTGACGATGATGCAAAGTATTCTTCCTTCCCTGCATCGTACCATTTCGGAACGTTGATTATTCCGATGTTTGTGAATACCTCCGGAAGTAACATTCCGGCCACTCCTAACATCGCCCATCGCCCGTTTACTAACTCGGCCTGTACGAACCATTTTAGGTTTTCTGGGTCCTCTGCTAGTGCCAACGGATCAAACCCATTGTCACCGGCCAGACTACAAACACACACACACAGAGATCTCGATATCAGAGAACCGATCAAGATGAAGAATTGAAATTGAATTTCATTTACCTGCCATTGAGGTATGCCGGCGAGGTTAAACCGGGAAGCCATTCACCCTTCTTAGCTTCAACCTTGAACGATCTAATTGAGGCGTTTGATGACGTCAGTCTAACGGAGACTTCCTTGTTTAGTTTGGCGCCGGTAAGGAATCTCGGCCGGAGAACGGCGACTGATGCTTGAGTGGTGACGGCTGCCATTTTTGTTTTCCGGTGATTTGGTTTTCGTGATGATAGGTGGGAGATGATGAGTATTTATTTCATTTTAATTAGTTACATTCTTGTGGCTATTGTTGATTTCGCAAGATCTTTTTCAATTGGACGGCTGTGATTTCACAATGTGTTTTTTGATTAACCAATAGGGGACGAAGAAACAAATGCCCACCTTATCCTTATCCTAGGGATGCCATATCTACATGATCTATTTCTTTGCTGCTATTGGCTAAGAGAGGATCTTGTCTGATGACGTGGACCAATCACTGTTTCTGATATTTGTTTCAAATATTCCAATTTCTAATCATTCAGTTTATTAACAAAAGAAAAAATAATTACATGAACTGGTATAAGTGGATAGAAATTACAACACAAACATGAATGGAGAAAAGATCAAATGATCATTTTCAAAATTTTATTTAACCTGAAACAGAATAATTCCATGGACAGAAAGGGATGTTAAATCAATAACCTAAAAATAATTCTTATACAAAAGAAGGAATTATTCTTCTACAATGGCATGGAGAAGAAGAAGAAGAAATGGATGTTTTTCCATGTTTGAATTTTAGGGTTTAACCACTTCCATCAATGTGTCCATGAGAAGCAAGATGTGCCATGTATTGCTGCCACCCCCAAAATAAAAACAACAAAAAGTAAGTATTCAATTCCAACACATAATATGGGGAGATTTATACAAGAAACAAAAAAAATCTTACAGAGTGGTATGCATAGGGAGATTTTCCTTGTCTTTCAAAATGTTTAGCCATTACTGACCATTCAATAGGTCCCCACTCCTCCTCCTCAAAGCAATTCCCAAGGGCAGCTTTATACAACTGGTGATTCATTACACAAATTAAATATCAAGTTCATACACAAAACTAAACATCTAATTCGTGTTTCAACTCACCTTCCCAGTGTCTGTTAGGAGCTCTGTTCCAGCAGGGTAGGACGCGTAAAATTGGTCAGCTCTTGAAAATCCAGCTCGAGTCCTAAATTAATATCAAACCTACTACACAATCAGAATCCTCCTAAAATATTATATAACACAAACAATTGATTGCTTAACTGATATAGTACTAACATACGTGTTGCTTGTATAGGCATAATTCAAGACTGCAGAGAAACAAAAGAATACACTGCCTTTAACTATTCTCCTCAACTTCTGGATCTTCAGGATCTCTAAGAAACCATCATACACCTTCCTCATGATTCTTGCCTGCCTGCACACCATATCTTCTTTGTGATAAACAAACAAACAAACAAGCAGATTGACAATAATGATAGAACCATAACTGCTGCTTCAGCTTCTGGGTAGACAGAACACCAGGAAACATTGTCAAGAAATATATAAGATTTCCTTTACAATCTTTTAGACGAAATAAAAAGAAAGAAAAGGTGAGAAAGCTATGCACATTGAAGGAAGGTCTTGGTCCTGTACTCGATGTCACAAAACTTGAAGGAATGACTTCATTTTTTGAAAAGTTTAAAAACTTATTTATGTTGTATGGATGCTGTTAAGAAAATGGTGGCACAATACAAAACCATTACTCATTCATTAACATGAATGACTCTGTATGAAACTGTTTATGGCTAACCTCCACTAGTTCATGTTTCATACCTCAACAGCATCTCAAAAGTGGACATAGAGCAGATGACTTGTCTTCTCTAGTTCCATCTTAATCAAGTTCAAAGCATCAAAAGAACACAATTTGGGTTTATGAAGTCACATAGTTTTAAAGCTTAAACTAGAAAAATGCTTAAAAAAGATTTTGGGTACGATTAGAGAAGGGGAAACATGTTCTTACTAATAGAGATTTTAAAGATTTATTTACCAAGATGATTTAATCTGTCCATGCGTCCCTGAAGTCTGAATATCAATTAAGGCTACATATTCAAATTGAATTTCAAATAAAGAGCAATGTGACACAATGAATTTCAAAGCCATAATTCCAGCAAACACACAGTAATTGTAAGATATTTGTTTATCGCCAATCTAAAATCTGAGAATAAGAGTTCAAAGGACTTACTGCAGCTGCTGGATCCAGAATACTCCGTTGAAGATCCGATCGTTAAGAAGAAGTCGTCACTGGTTGTTAGGAGATGAGAAAGAGAAGAAAAAGATCACGGCAAGTTGTTATGGGAGATTAAAGAGAAGAATCCTCTGAAAATGACCGCCCTCTACTACTTGAAGAAGATAAATAACAACATGAGCTCTGCTCTGTCGTCGGCGACTCAAATCGAAGAATCCTCTGAAAATGGCGTCAAGCCCTCCCCGGTTTCTTTCAGTCCAGAAATGAAGAGAACGGGTCGGACGATCCGATAAATATCATGGGTTAGGCCTCGTTTGGTTACACGCCTATCAAATTAATATTTTCATATCCCTTTTAAACGGGAAATTGGACGAAATGACCCTACAAATAAGGGAAATTGCCTCCGTGGTCACCAGATAATTGAAATTGATCTGATGACCACTTATTTTTTTTTTGACGAATTTACCCTTTTCGCGTAACGCGAAGGGACTTCGCGTTTCGCGAAGTGAGACGCTGTGAAAAGTCCAGAATACCCTTAATATATAATAAAATCCGGCCATCTTTTTTTCATTTCTTTTCTTCTTCTTCTCTCTCTTCTCCCCTCTTCTCCTCCTTCTCTCTATAGGAGGCGGCTTCTGCGGCGACGATGAGCACCACGACGAGCACGAGCATCCCACTTGGTACGTTTATTCTCTTCAAGTTTCATATCTTCATGTTTTTGTTGTTCGTTTATCATCTTCACATCTGCATTTTCGAATCACTGTTTTTGTTTTTGAATCTGCATCTGCACCACGATGAGACTTAGCGTTTCGCTAAGCCTTAGCGTTTCGCTAAGCCTTAGCGTTTCGCTAAGACCTTCTCGTTTCTTTCTTAATCATCAATCACATCTATTTACCCCGATCTGCAGTTTTAGCTAAATCTTATGCTGACTTTTATGGCCAAAAGCAGAGTCTGGATTGAAATATTGTTTATTCAATTAATGTGTCAGTTGAAACCTGAGGAAGGTCCAGATTATGAAATAAATGTGGTTCCTTTAATTGTTTCTTCAACTAATACCTTACCAGTTTTTTTTCTTATGCTTTAGATGATGTCTTACTTTCCTCTTTAGAGAGATGGAAAGCTTCAAGTGGTATGTTTTATAGGGAAATCTTGTGCTTTCTTGCATGATTGAATTGTATCTTTGTTCAGATTGTTATATGTACTAAACCATTTTGAGATCTTATATGTCACTCTCTTTGTTTTCTATGGGGTCTTATATCTAGAGTGCTCTTCAAGCCTCGATAAATGGCAAATAATGAGGTGGAATCGAACGCACTTCGTGGAGTAGAATGGGAAGTTGTTTCACCTACAACATCGGCTGCTGCTGCTGCTGCTGGTACACATGCTAAAGACACAAATGCATTTTGGTCATTATTGGACAGCAGAAGGAAAGGTGGCAGGTTTTATCATTAAGATGGTGAAGGGACATCAATATTGCTAGTAATTTAAAGGGTGGAACTAACTATTGCACTTGTTAATATAAATTGTAGTAATTGGTTGTGAATTGTGATACAATTACTTTGATCATATGCAATGTTTCAAGTTAAAAGTTTTTTCTTTGCATACTTTCATTACAATCATAATGATGTTTTAAACCAAACTTTATTCATAGTGTTCCTAATGATGTTTTAAACCAAACTTTTAAATATATGTTATATTACTAAACAAAACTTTCAATTTTCTTGTTGCTATTTTACTAGCATCTTGTCTTGGTGTAGCATTCTGGATTGGAATTCAGTATTTTTTTCAGATTAACAAATAACAACTCTAGATATAGTCGATGTAATCTTTGTGTTTAGCATTGTTTTTATGAAAAAATCTTTTTAAAAAGAAGCATATTTGGACACTGTTGGACACAAAATTACAGAGGTTATATAACTACCTATATAAGTATATATAATGAGAACATGTTCTAAGAGTTACATCAACCTAGTAATAGTATTCTCATTCGTGGTAAAGAATGATCTTTATTGAGAGGTTTCAAGTTGATGGTGTGGGCAAGGCCTCTCCGGTTCTCCTCTAGTCCACATGATTATGAGATCTCCTCGTTTTCTTCCCAATGTGAACAAAGTGCCTGCATAGACAACAACAACCCATTAATTATGAGGTATCAAATGAAGTAAAAAAGGAAAAACTATAATTTAGATCTTGATAAGAGAAAATAATTGGTAATTTTCCAATAAGATCTTGATTATGAAAGTACAAATAAGCTGAATGAGTATAACCAAATGAAGTAACTAAAACTACACTATCTGGATCATAACCAAAGGAAGAAAAATCACTTTTAATTTTATGTTTGGTAATTTTCCAACAAGATTGTGAATTTGTGAGTATGATGATAGAGATAGTGACAAATACCTAATCCATATGCAATCATTGCCCATAAGAAATATCCTACTCTGAGATTCTTCTTTGATAACCAGTCAAACCTCTTCATATGCGCGCCTTAGCGTTACGCTAAGTGCTTAACGAAACGTTAAGTACTTAGCGTTACGCTAAGTGCTTAACGAAACGTTAAGTGCTTTGCGTAACGCTAAGTGCTTAACGAATCGCTAAGTGCTTAGCGAGACGGGAGACGCGAATCTTCCCTGAAACGGAACTCTAATGAGCTGCAAATATCATCATGAACAATAATGAACCAAAATATCAACCAATATGAAGAATAATGAACCAAATATCAACCAATATCAACAAATATCAACAAATACCAACAAATATCAACCAATATCAACCAAATATAAACAAATATTAACCAATATGAATAGATTAAACGATTTAGGGTTAGAGTTTGGGTTTGAAACATGGATGTGTATGATGAAAATCGATTCAGGTTAGGTTAAGTTTACTTATCTTTCATTTGATGTTGTTTTCCGTAGGCGCCCTCGCCGTCGCTTCGCCGCCACCGTCGAAGTTTCGCCGCCGTCGTTTCGCCGCCGCCGACGAACAGAGAGAGAAGAGAGAGAAGAGAGAGAAACGAAATGAAGAAAATGAAAAAAATTTAGTATATATATTCACACTGTTTCACTTCGCGTTTCGCGAAGTCCCTTCGCGTTACGCGAAAAGGGTAATTTCGTCTAAAAAAAATAAAGTGGTCACCAGATCAAATTTATTATTGGGTGACCACGGAGGCAAATAACCCAATTTTTAGGGTCATTTCGTCCAATTTCCCTTTTAAACTATTCATGTCCGATTCATTTCATTCCGATTATTTCCGCTTGCATCAAACTATTCATTTTAGAATTATGCATAATCTTTAAATTTAAAATAATTCTCTTCAAGTACTAATTTATATAATATAATTCTTTTTAATTTTATGAATCTTTCTTATGTAAATAACTAAAATCTTTTAACAAAATAACCATTAATTAGTTCTTCAAATAATATGATCTTGAACAAGTCCTAAAATACAGGGGAATTCTACAATAAAATTTCAAAACAAAACTATTCAAAAGAATCCAAGTTTGGTGATTATTCTTATTCATTTAATAATTGCGATCCAATGATCATGTTCTTTGACTCCAATTTAGAGCTTCTTAATGAAGATTAAACATAGATTATGATGAATATTTGAGTATGAGTTATAACCAACTACATAATTGAACTTCCATGTATTGTATAACTAGAACTTGATTTTAAGGAAAATAAATTGTATATATATACATTTAAAAAGAAAAAGGGAAGGGGGTTGGTAATAAAAATTATTTCTTAGAAACACCAGCTTCTTCAAGCTCCCTGATCCCTTCAACCTTCTGCTCAATTTCCTCAATCAGTTCTTCCCTCCACAATGCTGCCCTTGAAGATTCTTCAATGTCCTCTTGCTGCAACATTCATTCATATCATTAATATTATCATCAGATTTCTCTCTTTAATTAAATATAATCAAGAACATACCTTTTCATAAACCCAGTGCCCAGTACCATCTCCTCCATCTTTCCTATAGTGTTCTGAATCATAATATGGATCCTACAACCAACCAACCATTTACCCATTTACAAATCATCTAAACTATGCATAGAATGGAAGCAGATGAATTCAGTTGATGACATACTTTTGTGGAACCAAATACACAGCATCCCCAAACAGTGAACATTATATAGAAAGTATCTGTAAAATGAAATTGATCAAATTATGATTTCATTTGATTAGATACATTAATATTGTTTGTACTCACAAACTTTCTTGATGGCTATGTCGTTGAGATGCCAAATGGATTTGTGGGTTATGAGATCCCTTTTTCCTTCTGAGTGTTCAACCATTACTGCCATTAAAACTGACCAATCTATATGCACTATTTCCGGCAACGGCAAAGCCTTCACTTCCATCTTGTTTCTCTTCTTTTGCAACAGACCACCGCCGAAGTTTGATCTCAAACACTGCTTCATCTGCAATTATGGGTCGGGATTAGAAATAAAGAAATCCAAAATATATGAAATGAAATTATATGCATACTGGTCTGGATGAAAATGGGGAAAGATGGTCCAACTTAGATGCTTGAGGTTTGATCATTGTGAAGCTCATCACAGCTTCTGCCATTGTTGGATATTTTCAGGAAGATGAAGAAGAGATAATAAAATTAGGGCTGTAAGTTTATCAAAGAAACAAACAGAGGGAGGAGGAGGATAAGGAGAAGATTTTCGTCCGCCCCATCTAAATATTTATAATTTTCATTATATAATTGTTAGAATTTATTAAGTTATTTCAAAAACATTTATTTTATATACTATTTGACTTTCAATTTCAGTTTGTATCTATATATTTGTAAAACTGTAGTTCCAATGAAAAATTAACACTTTCTAAAATAAATTTATTTATGTACCATCATATAAATAAATTTTTAAATTCAGGTGAGATATATATTTTTTAAGAATTAGTGATGGACTAGGAAAAATAATTTATTTTGGAGGTAAACTATGACATCAATAGATAATTTTATTTTCACGATATTGTCTTTCTTTTTATGTATTTAGACGTCATTTCTAGTTAAAAGTAATAAATAGAGCAGTGTAAATGAAAGAAGAAATTAATAAGAAAAAGTTTATTGCATTTCTGTATCTAGTTTTTAGATAAAAAAATTATCATCTTGAATTATTTTTAAAAATATATATTATTAAATTCATATAACAAGATTTTAATATAACGATTTAAGTAAATAATTATTTTTTTATACTTTTTTTTTTATTTAAAAGAGTTATATATTTAAATAAATATTTGTATATTAAATACAAATAAAATAACTTCAACATTTTGTTTAAATAATTTTTAAAATTAATTATGACTCGGGACGGACCTAAGATTTCGAACGGGGTGGGTTTGAAAAAAATTTAGGGTAAACTTAAAATAATAAAGAAATTTTTTTGAAAAAACAAATATATAAAAGTAAAGTTTTACCATTTTTTTAATAATTAAATAAAAAACAATGAATTATATTAATTTTTTTTAATAAATTAGGGGTAACGTCATATTTCTACCGTAAAAAAAAAAAAAAAAAATTTTCGAAATGAGTTTCAGGCCACCCGAACCCCTACATAGATTCGTCCCTGATTATGACTATTTAGATAATAATTATATAGTATTAAATGATTGTAGAAATCAAAACTAGATAATAGAAATCTCAAGTGACCTATTTAAAAACAAAATAAGAATTTCAAAGTTTTGGTTTATGTTTGATTTCTAAGATTTAATTAAGTAATAATACTAACTACCTTGTTTATCTTCAATTATATTGAGATTTTCCGTTTGGAATATGATTATGATTGGATTTTCATTATTTTCAAAAAAATAAAAATATTTGTTTAATAATAATAAATTAGTAAACTATTAAATAAAACTCACCGGGACTTGATCGAGAAAGGAAGGAAGGGAGTTGTTTTCTATGGCAACCATTCAGGATAAGCAATTGTCGTCGCCTCACAATGCGACACGTGTCAAGCACGCGCTTCTTACAGAATTCCCTCTTTTCAGAAAGAAAGCAAATTCAGATGACGGATTTGCTTGCGGCGGACAAAAACTGAGAAGGAAATCCAGTCTAGAAGAAGAAGAAGAAGCTCAAAGAAGAAGAAGAAAATGTCAACTTCGTCCCTAGGTTCCTTTACTCTTATTCAATCTACAATCAATGGCTCTTCCCAGGGACTTCGTCTACAGAAGTTATCATTCTCCCGCCCTAGTTTACCTAACTTCACTAGGTAAATTCCATTCAATTCGTATTCAAAATCATAGGAGTAATTCGATTCCACTAGTTATAGTGTTTTGCTAGGTCATGTGAAGGTGAATTTATCTTAATATTTGGTTCAATCATATTTCCTGAAGGAAATCTCAATCTCTTGTTGTCAAGGCAACTTCTCGTGTGGATAGATTCTCTAAATCTGACATCATTGTGTCTCCATCTATCCTCTCTGCTAATTTTGCAAAATTGGGAGAACAGGTTTTCAATTTATATCTATTAGTTTGAACTTGAAGGACTGACTGACTGACTGACGATCTTTCAATTGATCTTTATATTTGTAATCTAGGTCAAAGCAGTGGAATTGGCTGGGTGTGACTGGATTCATGTTGATGTAATGGATGGTCGATTCGTTCCAAATATAACAATTGGACCTCTTGTGGTTGATGCTTTGCGTCCTATTACTGATCTTCCATTGGATGTACATCTGGTATATATCATTCCTTTTCATTACGCCTTAAATCACAACTGTCGTAAAACAGTTTAATAGAGTGAATTAAAAGGAACGCATTGCAGATGATTGTGGAACCTGATCAGAGAGTGCCTGATTTTATTAAGGCTGGAGCTGACATTGTTAGTGTTCATTGTGAACAGTCCTCCACGATTCATTTGCATCGTGCAGTTAACCAAGTGAGACATTCTTCATAACATTTTTGGAGTCTGGTCAAGAAATTTTGTTAATGATTGGTTTGCCCTTTGTCTCATAAATGATGTAGATTAAGAGTCTTGGAGCTAAGGCAGGAGTTGTGTTGAACCCTGCTACTCCTTTAAGCACAATTGAGTACATCCTTGATGGCAAGTCTTCTTTGCCTATTTTGTTTACACAATTTTCCATGAATTAAATGAAGTTAACAATCTGGGGTTTTGGTTGTCCACAGTTGTAGACCTAGTCCTAATCATGTCAGTGAACCCTGGTTTTGGTGGTCAGAGCTTTATTGAGAGCCAAGTGAAGAAAATCTCAGATTTAAGGAAATTATGTGCAGAGAAGGTAGTGTCACATTTACTAAAAAAATATGTATATAAATATGAAAAATATGAACATATTCACTTATATATTGTGCAGGGGGTTAATCCCTGGATCGAAGTGGACGGTGGAGTTGGCCCCAATAATGCATACAAGGTCTGTTATTAAGATTCTTTCTCGTCAAAATGTAATCTGGATTGGATTGTTTTTTCCATTTTGCTAAAAACTTTGAGTTTGAACTTGATTCCAGGTTATCGAGGCGGGAGCAAATGCTTTAGTGGCTGGTTCAGCTGTGTTTGGAGCTAAAGACTATGCTGAAGGTATGTGCTTCTACTTATTACATTTATGGATTGGTGGGTCACTCACTGCCCAGAAACTGGAAAGGAAGAATTATGGTGGTCTAATAATGTTTTGGACAAAATGGAATGCAGCTATTAAAGGAATAAAGACTAGCAAAAGGCCAGTTGCTGTTGGTGTATGAAATTCTAGAATCTTCCGATCATCCTAGGTATGAATTCTAGAATGTTCTGATCCGATGCTGTTGGTAAAGCTGGATTTTGGCGTGTAGAGAACATATATGGCAATTGTTGTGAATGATGTTGTGAGATAGTGAAGTAGTAGTATACAATATATGATTCGATTGTGCCTAAAAAAAAGACGGAAAATTGTAATAAGCATATTTTGCAAAAGGAAATGTAGGCTATTGATCGACATTTATGGCTGTAACAAATAATAATGGTCATGTGTGGATGTTTACCATCATTTTTTAGTTCTGAACTTGTTTTAAGTTTGAGATATTCTGAGTCAAAAACTTACTTGTTGTTTTGGCAAAATGGTGACAGATTCAACAAGCAAAGAATGGTTTCACAGACAGACCCATGTTTCATATATATTCTCCATGTTAAGCAAGGGATAATTTACCTTACAAGTTTGTTTGAATCCTTATTTTATTGTGTTAATTTTAATATTGGAAGCTATCCTGTTCTAAAACTAGAAGAACCCATTTAATGTCCCAGTTTTCTAAATTAATAATACAAATATGTCTAATTTATAGATTATATATAATTATATTTAAATATATTTTAAAATTTATTTATATATTTTTTTTAATTAAGACAGAAACGAGTCATATATATATATATATGGGAAATTTAACGAAATGACTCTAAAAAAGAGGATTAAATGCGTCGGTGAACATCGCATAAAATAAATTGCGCTGGTGACTACTTGATTTTTTTTTTTACGAAAACACTCCTTCGCGTTAGGGGAGGATTATCACGCGAAGGGAAGATATGTTAAAAGTTCAGAATGATCCTGCTTTCGCGTGACGATCTTCCACTTCGCGTAAAGATCCTAGCAATTTAATTTATGCTTTGGGTCACCAGAGCATTTAACACTATTTTGAGAGTTATTTCTTCAATTTTCCCAATATATATAGAATAGGATAATATTATTATTTTAGAGTCTTTCTTGCGGTCGAAGCAGTCTTCTTGTTCTTCTTCCCGCCTATAATAAGCCCAAGCAAAACCCCCTTTTTCTTTCCGAATAAAATCTTCCTCCCTCCTTTATAAATTTTCTTAGATCTCAGTTCTTACGCCGCATTTCCATTTCGCTTCATCCTCTCTCTCTCGCTCTCCTCCGTCGATTTGAGATGTTTTCAGGCGGTGATGACCGATCGGAGATAGCATTCTTCGACGTCGAAACTACTGTGCCTACACGATCGGGACAGGGATTCTCCATTCTCGAATTCGGAGCCATTTTGGTCTGCCCTAAGAAGCTTATCGAGCTGGAGAATTACTCGACTCTGGTACATCCATCCGATCTCTCTCACATATCCAATTTGTCCGTTCGATGCAATGGCATCTCTAAAGAAGCTGTCTCCACTGCCCCTAAGTTTGCTGACATAGCCGATAAAGTTTTCGACATTCTCCACGGTCTCTCCTCCCTTATTTTTCTTCCTTTTGCTCTGTTTCATTTGTATGATTTGTGGATTAAGTCGGCGTGTCTTCAATTTGCAGGGAGGATATGGGCGGGTCACAATATACTGAGGTTCGATTGTGCTAGGATAAGAGAATCCTTCTCAGAGATCAATCGTTCGCCTCCAGTGCCTAAGGGAACGATTGACTCTTTGGCTCTGTTGACTCAAAGGTTTGGAAGGAGAGCTGGTGATATGAAGGTACTCTATTTCTTTCTCATTCTAACCCGGAATTCTGATTGTTTCTTTCCTAGCTTAGATTGGAGGTAGGTGAAGGTATTCAAAGAATTAGCTCAATATTTCCTTGAAATTAGCAGTACTGTAGATCTTGTCTATTTTTGGAGTACTGTATTTGAATAATTCACTCCCATTTTTGAATCAAATCAGAAGAAGAGTCTTGCTCAAAGAAATGAATTCATTTATATAATTTCTCTTTGCAGATGGCATCTCTTGCTTCTTATTTTGGTCTTGGGCAGCAAACTCATAGGTATTTTCATATATAATCTGCAAACTATGTTTGTACAGTAACCTGTTAACATGATTCCCTAGTCTTTATTTCTTGTTTGTGAGGTGTTTCAAATAATAAATTCAAATTTCAAATGTGGATCAATCTTTCACGTAATGTAACAAACAACTACTGTTGGTTTGTTCTTGATTCTTCTACTTTTGGGTGTCTGTATGTATTTTTGGTGGATCCTATCTCGACCTGATATCATGGAAATGATAAAAATTTACTTCATTTTTAGACTAGAATATTGAACTTGAAATCTAAGTCCGGATTGGAACAATATGTTATTTTAATTTCTGAGAAATTTGTATGCATGATGATCTTTTTCAGGAGTTTGGATGATGTTCGAATGAATCTGGAAGTTCTGAAGTATTGTGCTACAGTTCTGTTCTTGGTACGATAATATTTAGATGTTTGAGCTTGGGAACATATTCTTTATTAAACAGATTTCTGTAATATATATATGTACAGGAATCCAGTCTTCCCGAGATATTTACAGAAAAGAGTTGGGTCTCTCCAAATGCAACCACAAGAAGTCGTAGTAATGGAAAAGCTTCTTCTCCAAGCTTCGAGACATCTCCATCTAATCAGAACCTGTCGTTATCATCATCATCTGTGAATCAACGAATCGAAGAGAACCATCCAATACTATCACTTGTGACACCAAACACCGGGGAAGAAGAAACCATTAATAGTAATGCGATAAGTCGAGCAGATCCTTTTGACATGAGCCAGCTAAACTATGAGATGGAGAGGGAATCTCACCATTCATCCGATCCCACATGGGAGGAATCTACGACTGTCTCAGATTCTTCTGTGATCTCTAATAGGTATTTTCTTGACTTTGTGAAGCCTGATGAGATTTCTATAGATTCCATAAGGGCGAATCTGGTCCCTTTCTATAGAGGAATTCAAAAAATACAAATACTGCACAAGGACGTCCCTCTTCAGATTTGTTTCGAGAAACTGAAAGTGAGGTTTGGAGTGAGTGCGAGATTCCTCGACTACGCCGGACGGCCGAGATTGAATTTCATGGCAGACGCTGACCCCACTATATGCCGCGTTTTGGATGCATGCGATGGTATTGTTCAGAAGTTGTTGGGTGAGAATTCGGAGTGGAGAAATGTTGTGACGAGGAAGCCCGGATTTTTCAACAAACCTACCATTCGATTGCATATACCTACTGCAGAAGATGCGACTGGTGTTAAATGGCTGACAGAAATATACGAGAAAGAATCACCCTCGTCGTCAACTAAGAGGGTTGTGTTCAGCAGATTCGATATTACGGAAATTGATTTGTTGTTGACTCCAGGAAGCCTTGTAGATGCTTACTTTTCATTGGAACCTTATGACTATCAGCAGAATGCGGGCATAAGATTGGTGGCTAAGAAACTGATTGTGCATTCGTATTGATTGGGGTAGTGTTATTACTTCTTAAGTTTGTGTGTTGTTGTAGGTGAAACTCCTCCTAATGCTACTTATTATTATTATTATTAATTCATTGTCCTACTCTTATCTTGAACAATATTAATATTAGAGAAAAATTTATATTTGATTAGAGATGATCTTTTAAGTGAATTAATTTATTATTATTTTATTAATTTGAATTTTCATGTTAAATTTTAGTCCATAATTAAGGATGAAATTGTCCAACGGTAACTAAATTGAATTATTCTGTTTGGAGCGGTTTTTTCTCCAAAATCGAATGGGATGGAGTGAGCATGATATTTGTGTCTCCGTCTCAATTCTACTCTTAACACTATAAAAACACAATTGAATATATAAAATTATTAATATATTTATTTATTATATTTTATAAGATTTGTAAGTTTATTTTTTATAATTATATAAAATTTCAATATATATTATATTAAAAAATTTGTTTATATAATTTTATTTTATAATTTTTTATTTTTTTTTTAAATTATTTTATAAATTGTATCCCACAGAACTTTTTTAAAATCGAATGAGGCGATGATATTAAAAAAATCCTGTAAATAAAAATAAAACGAAAATGATAAATGCATTGCATTCCATTCCCTACCTTAATAGAATGAGCAAGAACATTTAATGTGTAGGCTCTTATCTTCTCATCCCTAATTATTATAATAGAATGAGCAAGAACATTTAATGTGTAAGAAGTAATGAAATATAATGTATATAAAGTTTTGGATAAAAATTGTGCAAGTAATAAAACTTACGGAGAATATTGAAGTTAATATATCTTAAAATAAATAAATAAATAAATTAGGCTTCGCCCCTACGCGTCGGTATTATATTATATATATATATTGTTTCTCTTTCTTACGTCTTAAAGTTAGCAAGAAGAGGCCGAGTGTGAAAACTGGTGGCATTATTTCTATCTTCCATCCATCCATCCAACCGAAGAAAGAAGAAGAAGAAAAAAGAAGAAAGAAAGTAAAGGCAAGGCAAGATGGGATCTGGCGCTGGAAGTTTTCTGAAGGTTTTGGCCGCAAATTTTGATGTTCTTGCTGGGTATGTCAAATGTCACTGTAGTATCTCCTTTACCTAATTATTAAGCCTAGAGAACAACCTCTACTCAACTCAACTAAACTAATCATCATTATTATTATTAGTAGACTATAGTCCTTCCCTGCTTGCGAATTCAACTCAACTCAATTCCTTACCTAATTTGTTTACTACATTCATCTGATTTCTGATTTCTGATTTCTGATTTCTAATTTCTAATTTCTAATTGCAGGCCCGTGGTCAGTCTAGTTTATCCACTGTAAGTTTAGATTCTCTATATTTCTATTGTATTGTAGCTCAGATTTATTAGAAGAAAAAGAAGAATGTTCTTCTGACTCTTCCCCTCATATACTTTTGCTTTTTAGATATGCATCAATTAGGGCAATCGAAACCAAATCTGCTGAAGACGATAGGCAATGGCTTACTTATTGGATTCTTTATTCCATGATTACCCTCTTCGAGCTTACCTTTGCCAAACTTATTGAATGGTAATTTTTCTTTCTTTCTTTCTTTGATTGGTTGGATGGCAGTTTGAGGAAAACTGATGAATCATTTTGTACCCAATTAGAAAAAAGAAGAAACTTTTGTGTGTTAGAATCCACTTGAATTGCAAGAGGAATGTAAATGACTTGTGTTTTGTTGGGCAGGATTCCGATTTGGTCATATGCTAAGTTATTTGGGACCTGCTGGCTGGTGATACCATACTTCAGTGGTGCTGCATATGTTTATGAGCATTATCTAAGGCCATTGTTTGTAAATCCTCAGAGTATTAACATCTGGTATGTCCCGAGGAAGAAGAATGACAAGGATTTATTCAGTAAGCCCGATGATATCATCACTGCTGCAGAGAAGTACATTGCACAAAACGGCCCTGATGCATTTGAGAAGCTCATTCATAAGGTATGATTTTAATCTTATTTGTTTTTATGCAACTAATTGAAAATTTCACTGAAATCTCTTGCATATGGTGCAGACTGATAAGGAGTCAAAGATGAGGAGCGAGAGTTATAATCCATTTTTTGAAGATCATCACTCCCATGAGTACAGATACTGAGCTTTGCGACTTATCGTTGCCTTTATGATGAAGACTATTTGTTTAGATCGGGATGGATGGAATGATGTATTATTATTATTAGTTACGTGTGTGTTGATGCTACTTAAGATTAAGATGATGATGATGTTTTGCTGTTTGT
Source organism: Impatiens glandulifera (assembly GCF_907164915.1). Lineage (NCBI taxonomy): Eukaryota > Viridiplantae > Streptophyta > Magnoliopsida > Ericales > Balsaminaceae > Impatiens > Impatiens glandulifera. Next base: position 34,553,469 of record NC_061870.1, read on the forward strand.
TGCAGCAAATACAGTTCATGTTCTTTCTTTTTTATAAGGTTGCTAGAGACAACTAAACTAAACTTGGCTATGTAGATATAATTGTTTTAACTTGTGTGCTTCATGTGGCATTAATATATAATGTTCTTTTTTTCAGCACTTTTGACATTCATCGTCTTTTTATTTTGATTGTTTTTATATATGATTAAAAACAAATTCTAGAGTTTACTCTTAAAAAATATACAAGTTTGATTTTATGACGTAGGACTATTCAAGAGGTACTCTTCGTGATACCTTGTTCCTACTATTGGGTCGGTTTTGATACCACTTGTAACGCACCAAACTCAAGTATCGTTACCCATTAAGAAATATACTAAAAGTATCTCGAGACCAGTATTATCAACCTAGAGGTACCCTATAAAGGTATTTATAGTTTATTAGTGAAGTTCATATTTACTATAAACGTATCTATTGTTTATTAGTGAAAAATATATATTAACTGTAATTGATACAAATAAACAAATAATCTATGCTCTTTGTAACACTACAAAAAGCTCTGGGCTCCTGCTACACTACAAAAAGCTCCAGTCCTTTCCTCGGGTTCGTAGAATTGAGTTTCGTTTACCCACAACGGAGGAGCCCCACCATACAGGTAGCCAAAGTAGCTAGGAACAAGATGTCGTCAACCTCAATGAAACTCCAAAAGAAAATTTATTGGAAAGTCAATTGTATTTTTATCGCTTCTATTTCTGTTTCCTCTTAGAGAAGATCAACATTTTCTTTGAAAACATATATGCTTTCTTCTAATTTAATAACATCATTTAAAAAATGTTATTTGAATAAAAATGATCAATATTATAAATTTTGGTGGCAAGTCAGCTCAAAAATTAAAATATATTAGATAAAATAATAGGATAAAGTGTTAACCATTATTTTCTTATAAATTAATTACAATTTGTAAATATCTATTATATTATCTTACATATACTAAATTTATTTAAAAAAATGCTCACCCTAAAAAGATAAATAGAATTAAATTATAATTTTAAAAAAATAGAATTGTAATTTAATGTTAATTATTGTAAATTAAAATTAAAAATCATTACTTTAGAGTCAATTTCAAAGTTAAAAATTAGAATGGATTAGAAAATGAAAATGTTTGACAAGGGTTAACAAAAAACAAGAAACTAGCCTTAGCCATTCAAAGAAAACATTACTAAAATGCTTAAAACCAATGAGTTAGTTTTGGTTAAACAAACATGAAGAAGAACAAAAACAATCAATCAGTATTCCTCTCCTTCATCATCATCTTCACCATCACCACCTTCAGCACCAACTTCTTCATAATCCTTCTCCAAAGCAGCCAAATCCTCTCGAGCTTCTGAAAATTCACCTTCTTCCATTCCTTCACCAACATACCAATGCACAAACGCCCGTTTAGCATACATCAAATCAAACTTATGATCAATCCTCGAAAACACTTCCGCTACACTCGTCGAATTCGAAATCATACAAACAGCTCTCTGAACTTTCGCCAAATCACCATTTGGAACCACAGTTGGTGGTTGATAGTTTATACCACATTTAAAACCAGTCGGGCACCAATCCACGAATTGAATCGTTCTTTTCGTTTTAATCATAGCCACTGCAGCATTCACATCTTTAGGAACAACATCTCCTCTGTACATCAAACAACAAGCCATGTATTTCCCATGACGGGGATCACATTTCGCCATCATAGAAGCCGGTTCAAAGGCGCTGTTGGTGATTTCAGCAACTGAAAGCTGTTCATGGTATGCTTTCTCTGCAGAGATGACAGGTGCGTATGATGAAAGCATGAAGTGAATGCGAGGATAAGGAACGAGATTGGTTTGGAACTCTGTAACGTCGACATTGAGTGCTCCGTCGAATCTAAGGGAGGCTGTTAAAGAAGAGATGACTTGAGAAACAAGCCTGTTAAGATTGGTGTATGATGGTTTCTCTATGTCGAGTGATTTGTTGCAGATATCGTAAATTGCTTCGTTGTCTAGTAGAATCGAAACATCAGTATGTTCGAGAAGGGAATGAGTTGATAGAACGCTGTTGTAAGGCTCAACAACAGAGGTTGAAACTTGCGGAGATGGATATACTGTGAATCCAAGCTTCGATTTCTTTCCATAATCAACTGATAATCTCTCCAGCAACAACGAACCAAGACCAGATCCAGTTCCGCCTCCCACGGCATGAAAGACTAGAAAACCTTGCAGGCCGGTGCAGTTATCAGCCAATTTCCTTATCCGATCCAAGCAGAGATCAACAATCTCTTTACCAACTGCACATAGTAGTCAAATCTTACAACATTTCTTAAGTTTTGATTCTATTCTACAAATACAGCTAACTTGCTATAGATTCATGTCATCAATCCATAGATCGATTGATTTCTTAAGTTGTTAACAAAGTAGGAATTAGTACGATCTTACTTGTATAATGGCCACGAGCGAAGTTGTTAGCGGCGTCTTCCTTGCCGCTGATGAGTTGCTCAGGGTGAAATAACTGACGATAAGTACCAGTTCGGACTTCATCAATGACTGTAGGTTCGAGATCGACGAAAACAGCTCTAGGAACGTGTTTGCCTGCTCCGGTTTCGCTGAAGAAAGTGTTGAAGGCGTCGTCTCCTCCGCCGACGGTTTTGTCACCAGGCATTTGTCCATCAGGCTACAATAATCGTAATCGTTAATGAAAACAGTACTAATGGAGAAATTGATAAGAGTTTTTGGATCGAAGTTGTATGTATGTATCGCACCTGTATACCGTGTTCGAGGCAGTAGAGCTCCCAGCAGGAATTGCCGACCTGAATACCAGCTTGACCGATGTGGATTGAGATGCATTCTCTCATCTTGAACTGAAATATATGAACACTGAGAGAGAAAGAGGATGATGAACTGGATTTCTGTTATTCTGAACGGGGAGAAAGCTGGAAATGGTATAGCCTTGAGAATTATAAAGGAGAAAAGAAGCGGGAGAATGAGGTGTGGATATCCGTTTGAAATGAATTCAAAATTTGAAATGTAATTATAGAAATTCATTTCTTTGGTAAGAAATATATTATTCTTACCTTTAAAGCTGCAATTGACCGTACATAGAAATTTGGTCCTAGTTGGAAACCATGAATACCGTTCAAATTTGTATTATTATTAGAGAAAGGGACAACTGAAAATAAAAGAAAGAGATAACTTTTGGTTCCACTTACTTTTTCTTTTCAAATAATTTATTAATCCTTTTAGCAAAACAAAAAAAATTAATTCAAAAAAAATTTGAACTGCCTGATAATTTGTATGTTCTTTTTCAAGTTATTATTATCATATTGAAAAATAAAGTTTGAAACTTTTGTTTTGTTGTTAATGTGTTGCTTGATGCTTACAAGGGTTTTGATTTTGTATACTTTCTTTTAAGCGGGTTTTTTCACTTATTTTGAATAAAATTGGACATCAAAACTCAATTAAAATAATGATGAGCTCTAATATGATTTGAATGAAATAGTATTAAGACTCCAATAAGTATGACAATTTTAAGCATATTTTTTTTGTTTATCGAGAATTGTAACTGATGATTCATTATATGACCAAACAACTCATTTTTTGGATTTTGAGTTTCAACATTTTTTTTTTATCTTCTCAATTATTCATGTGAGCGTGAAGACAGAGTTGATCCCGAGTTTCCGGGCTCGATAAAAAAAAATCTTGATATTTTTTGTTGTCCTAGGTATAGTTAAATTTTTTTTTTTTTTTTTGTTGAGATTAAAACAATAACAAAATAAAACTCTAACTTTTAATCTTAAATCACTAGGCTACAATCTTCTATGTTTAAAAATAAGATTTAACTAAACATCTTACTATTTGAAATAAATGGTATGCCTGGAAATGAGCGGCCCTAGCCCCGAGTATTTGCCGGACTTACCCCAGGGTCGGCCCTTCGTGGAAAGACCTAACTAGCCCATATAGATTTAGGCATAATCAATGAAATTGAAACCTAAGAGTGGAAGTGGACAAGTGCAGAGCAAAAATTTAAAAATACACAACTTGGTTTTGGAAGATATGGCACTCAAAGTTGTATAGCTGGTCGTCTTTCATATCGAGCCATTGAAGCAGCGCGTCGGGCTATAATAGATCTACTATAACTATAGATCCACGGTAAGGCCCAAGAATACATATTTACTCTTAGTAATAGCATAAGTGTCTCATTACCCATCTGAGAGGTCGTCTGTCTCAGGACCTCATGCTTATGATAGGTATCGTATCGTATCATGGCACCTTATCAGGTGTGATCCAAGTACCACAACACCGATCGTCTTTGGGGCATTCTCTTTCCCCTGGGAGATGTGATCTTTGGACCAAAAAGCCGAGCCTATCTTTCCTTCCAGTCAGTCTAAGATTCAATGGAAGTATAAGCATTTGAGCTAGACCAGTGAGCTATTACGCTTTCTTCAAAGGATGGCTGCTTCCAAGCCCACCTCCTGGTTGTCATCGCTCAATCACTTCCTTTTCCACTACGTCTGCTCCGGATGAAAGGAGAATAAGGGTATTAAGAAAAGGGATTTCCCAGCACTCACTGAGTAAGGAATCAAAAATATCTCTCGACAGAATTGATTATGTGTCCAGGTCGATCAGAGGTTCGACTTCCTTCTCCCCCACCTTTTAACCTTCCCTAAAAAAATAAAAAATAAAATAGTGAATTAAGATCTAAAAAATAACCCTTCAAAGCAGAGAGCTTGGAGCCAGACGAAACTGGAGTAGAAATGGGCTTGGCCGTAAGCCTACAGAACCCCGAAGAGGTTCTTACTATAGTCCACACTAATGGGAACTTAATTCATCGGCCTCAGTAAACAACTTACGGATGGAGAAGAGTCTCAACTGGTGAATAGTCATTATCTCTTCAACTCTATCCTGTGGGAGCCTTGCACCAGCTATCGCCTGAGAACTCGTAAAGCACTTCAAAAAGGCTTGATGACTCAAATTCCCGCTTGATTCAGCTTTCAAATTAACTAGCTTGGAGAGCATACTTGCCCTTGACTCTGACCTTGTGAAACTTACTTACTTTTGGTTCATTCTTTGACTGCTCCCCCACCAACAAAACCGGCTTTCTTCACCTTCCTCCGATGAAGCAGTCGAGAAGTCAATGGAAAAGGTACCATACCCGCGGATAGCAAGACAAAGAAGCTGCGATCACAACATGAAGAAGCAAAAAAGAGGGTCTTTCATCAAAACTACTTCTTTAGCTATTACCTTCTCCATTACTATGTTCTCATACGCGGGAATACCCCGTTTTCCATGAAGAAGATTTGGCTCGGCATGTTCTATTCAATATAGGTAGGAGAAGACCCCGAATCGGTAAAAGAATGGAGGAAGCAGAACCAGAAAGATCAGCTTTTGACAATAAATCTATTTCGGGTTCCAAACTGCGACCTCATCAATCCGAATAACTTCGCTGTAAAAACATAATTATAAATATTTGGAAACTTCTTGTTACTTACAATCTCCATACTTTTCGATAACAACGGTATTTTTTTGTCGTTATTGTCATTTACATACAAAATATTTTGAACCGACTAGACTTGAAGTGGATGAATTTGTCACCAACTTAATTGTGTCTAGCTATATAGAAAAAAAAACGAACCTTAAAGTCTTGAAAGTCAATTTTTAACTTTTATTTTTTTAGTCTTTAAAATTATATATTACTTTCCCTACATTTTCAATGATGCTATAAACAATATTAATTAGTTGATTCAGTTATAGATTATCATGAGCAATGTCATTCCTGATTCAATCTTTATGTATTGGCTTTATTGGATCAGAATTATTTAAAAAAACTCATTGGATTATATAACCTTTTTAGGATATAGATAGTAAAATATCTTGTTGTATTAATATAATAATAAATAAATAAAAGATGTTTTAATATTTTAATTGATGAGTGAATAAGAAAAGTATTAATTTATTTTAAATAATATAATTTTCAAATAATCCATAATTTAAAAATGATAATGGGTTTGATAAAGAGGAGTTGACTTACCATCCTGCATTCTCTTTCTGATTTTTTTTTTATTACCATCTTGTAAATTTTAAAAAAAATCTGCATACTGTATACGGTTTATATTATATTTTGAATAAATAAATAAAATTATCTTTTTATGTATAATTTAATATTGTTATTAAAAAATAAATATAATAAGAAACTAATAAAATAGAAATAATAAATAAATATATTAGATTATTTATGCTGTGTGAGATTAATTAGAATTGATGATGAGTAAAAGCTGCTTGTGATTAAATAAGAACCGTCCGATGAAAATTGGCTTCTCTTCCACGACCCCTCTGAAAGGAAACTTCCGATTGATTAGCGTTGTTGTTCTTCCTTCCCGCACACACAAAGAGAGACAAGAGTGAAGGAGATTGATTGATTGATTGATTAATAACAAGGTTAGATTCGAGTTTCCATTCAAAATTTGGATTAACTTTGATTCTCTTTCATTTCCGATTTCATTTGATACTCATTTGCTGATCTAGGGTTTAATTATCTAAAACTCAATCCGATTCTCCTTGTAGTTGTTTGTTTTGATCACATTGCGTACTGGCATATCCAAATTAACCTATTGTATTGGATTGTTTTAATTGATTTGTGAAGTTGTTGTTATTTCAGAAGTCGTATAAGTACTTGTGCTGATCATACTTTAGGGAAGAGAGAAAGGATGGTCTTGGTACTGGCCTTGGGGGATCTTCACATACCCCATAGGGCCCATGATCTGCCTGCTAAATTCAAGTCTATGCTCGTTCCTGGGAAGATCCAACATGTCATTTGCACTGGCAATCTAAGCATCAAAGTAAGTATTCTAATGCAAAGAAGATCTTATTCTAGGTCAACCTATTTCAATGAATTTGGTGTTTTTCGAGCTTTACTCAAGACATGCATTTGATTCAGGGTCACATTAAAGTTCAGTTGTTTCCAAATGTGATCTAATATGATCCACATCTGAATGATAATTTCAAATGAAACAGTTACTTGTTTGGTTTTTGTATCTCACATTTTATATGTTCAGGAAGTTCATGACTACTTAAAGAGTATATGCCCCGACCTGCATATTACTAAAGGGGAGTATGATGAGAGCACCCGTTACCCCGAGACTAAGACACTCACTATTGGTCAATTCAAGCTTGGCGTGTGCCACGGCCATCAGGTCTATATCATGCTTCTTTTCCATTCTCATTTTCTTTTCTTTTTTGAATTCTGAGGGATATTGGTTTACTTTATCCTCCATATGATGTCAACTTGATTACTTTTTTTTTTAATAAAGGTCATTGGTATTCATAGTATTTATTTGATTTTGTTCAATGCCCTTGTCTATTTACTGTTGTGAAGGTAATTCCTTGGGGAGATCTAGATTCACTAGCCATGCTTCAGAGACAGTTGGATGTAGACATACTTGTTACAGGCCATACCCATCAGTTCACTGCCTACAAACATGAGGCAGGTGTTGTCATAAACCCCGGTTCTGCAACAGGTGCACACAGCAGCATCACTTATGACGTGAACCCTAGCTTTGTTCTCATGGACATTGATGGCCTTCGTGTTGTTGTTTACGTCTATGAACTCATCGATGGAGAAGTTAAGGTTGACAAGATTGACTTCAAGAAAACTACTACTACTACTCACTAAGCACCACACTGAATTCTGTTTTTTCTTTCTTTTTCATATTAAGGAAGGATCTTAACAAGTGAGTCAGTGACTGACCCTCTTTGTTATATATGATCATTTGTATTAATCTCTTTTGCTTGCTTGTTTGAAGAACATGTGGTTATGTAGATGTTGTTGGTAACAAGTTTAAACAGATATTTGTTGAAATGGAAAAGTTGTTTTTTCTTTGTTTGGTTTATAAGTTAAAAAGCATTACATTAATCATATGTACTGATCAAAAAATTTATTCCCGGGATAGTTAGCATCACCCTTACAAATAGATCATAAGAAAACTCTTAGTTCATCTCTAACTCGATAGCAAAATCATAAGAAAACCGAGTCAAATGTGTGCTCAAATTGTGAACGGCACGATAAATATCATTCGACAAAGGATGAGAAGTATCTCTAACCAAAAATTTATTTACCTTATTCCCCAACTCTATCCAACTACAAGCAGCTGTCTTCTGTAAATTCTGGGTTTTCATCAAATTCCTGAATTTACAAACCTCTTGCCATTTATCTACACTAGCATACACATTTGATAGAAGAACATAGTTCCCAGAATTATCAGGCTCTTGTTCTATCAACTTATTCAATGAGATCTCAGCAAGTTCTAAATTCGATTGAATTCTACTCGCACTTAGTAAAGTCCCCCATACTACACCATTCGGCTCGAATTCCATTTCACATATAAATTTATAAGCTTCTTCAACTCTACCCGACCTGCAGAGAAGATCTACAATACAAGAATAATGTTCTATCTCCGGTTTAATCCCATGTTCTTCCCTCATGCTTTTAAAGAACTCGAAACCTAGCTGGACTAGCCCTGCGTGAGCACAGGCGGTTAGGAGACCCACATATGTTATACTATCAGGTTGAGTCCCGGTTTCTACCATTTTGGCAAACATAAGGAATGCGTCTTCGGCTAGACCATTTATGGCTAGCCCGGTTATGATGGAATTCCACGCCACTGTATCCTTTTGGGGCATTTTATTGAACACTTCACGGGCTTTCTCGATGTTCCCACATTTTGAGTACATAGCGAGTAAGGCTGAGGCGACGTACTTGTCTGAATCAAATCCGCGTTTCTCTATGTAGCCGCCGATTCTGTTACCAGTTTCTGCAGAGCCCAACTGAGAGCAAGCGGATAAAACACTAACGAGAGTGATATTATTCGGTTTGATGACTTTATCTTCCATTTTCTCGAATAGTTCTAGTGCTTCAGATGATCTTCCGTTTTGAGCATATCCAGAAATCATTGATGTCCATGCTACGGTATCTCGTTTAAGCATTTTGTCGAACACTTTACGGGCATCTTCTACTGCCCCACATTTTACATACATTTCTAGAAGTGCAGTCGAGACTACCATATTGTTATGCCAACCATTGTCATCAATAATCTGCTTTAAACTCATTCCCATTTCAAAATCCCCAAGCTTAGCACACATGGAGAGTGCAATTGCTACAGTCCACTCATTAGGTTGGAATTTCTCAGATTTCATTTGATCTAATATTCTAAACCCATCTTGATAAGCACCATTGTTTGCATAGCAAGATAGAATGGCATTCCAGGAGACAAGTGTTCTTTCAGGCATTTCATCGAACAGCTCTCGTGCCATGGAAATATTGCCATGCCTTGAATACCCAGATATCAAAGTATTATACATCATAGGATCCTTAACCAGAACCCCATCAAAAACTAATTTTGCAGAATTCAAATCACCAAATTTAGAATAGAAACCCAATAAAGAAGTCTGAACAAAAACACTTGATTCCAACCCATGCTTTACAACCAAAGAATGGACCTGTTTTTCAAACCCAGTATCTGAAGAAATTGAAGAACAAGACTTGAGGACAGAAGCAAAAGCATAACAATCGGTCCAAATACCTTTTTGGCGCATAGAAGAAAAGTGATGGATGGCTTCTCTGTTCAAAGAAAGCCTGGAGTAGGCAGATATGAAATGGTTGTAGAGAGTATGATCTGGGTGAGGAATTTCATCGAGCACCTGATGTGCATATTGTAAGAAGGATAGATTCAAGAGCTTCCTGGTGAAAAGCGGCATGAGAGATGGGAAGTTGGTGATGAGCAGGCCATGGATTTGGTTGATCTGAGCTATGTGGAGAGTTGATGAGTGGAGTAAGTTTTTCACATGAAGCTCCATACCTGGACTTGGACTGGATATATCGAGTTGCCACAATAAAAAAGATAGGAGTTTAAAAAATAATTATAACACGCTTAATATGTAATTCAATGAGACTATACATTAATATATATATTTGGAATTTAAGAAACTAGTTAAACTTTCCATAAACATATTATGTCCCTTGTACTAAAGATCGTTTTTGAAAATTTTTTAATTGAATATTTTTATATACAATTATATTTTTATAAAGATTTTCTTTTAAAAATTTGTTTTTCCTGTTAGGACTTGTTCATTCAGGTTATTTAAATAACCTAACTTAGTGGGTAAATGAGTCGAGTCGAATATCGAAATCGACTTAATTTGCATTATATATATTCGAACTCGATCTCGAATCAAATATCAAATATCAAATTTATACTTGAACTGAACTGGTTCACAATTTGAATTACAACTCGAAAATTAAATTTTATTAATTAAAATTACCTATTTTATTCTATGTTTATTTGATTATTTTCATGGTTGGAAAGTGAAAGGTGGCAGATCGAGGATGAAACATGTAGAATATCAATTTGCTCAATTGATTATACGGGAGATAAGAGGCAGAAGAAAATGATGAATTTTGAGGGAAGACTTGATAAAATATTATATATTATTATTATTATTATATAATATAATATATTATAAATATAAATGTTATAATGGAACTAAAAATATAAAACTCCAACTCTATTACAAATTTGAGTTCTTTGAATTTGACTCAACCTCTGTCTTCCTTTTTTACTGACCAATTCATAAAAAAAAATGGACTCATTTACACCCTAATTCAACCGAGTCAAACTTATTTTATTTTTTCTAAAATTTATCATTTCATTCATTTTATTAATTAAAATACTATTTATTTAAAATTATTATTTATTTTATCATTATATATTAGTATTTTAAATTTTTTATTAAAAAAATTATCTAATTCTCAAAATCATCATTAATTGTTATTTTATTAAATAAGTCATATTATAACCAAAACCCAAATTCCAAACAAACCCTTATGATTATCTTGCCTATTTTATTTTTATTTTTTTCATAACCATCTCAAATAAGAAACATTTAACTTTTTTGAATAATTGTACGTTTTTTATATCATTTGCTGAATTATCATAATAGAGACAGTTAGAGAAAGAAAATATAACTTTAAAAGTTAGTAAACTCTAAATGTGGAAAATATAAAAAGTGTAATAAGAAGTTAAATTTTTTGGATTCAAAATAGAACACAAATTGATTGTAACTCATTCTTACATAAAAGCGGTTATAGGTCGGATGATAAACATCAGAGGGACAAATGAAGATATTATTATATAGCGGCCTTAAAATTTGAAGTATTATAAGAAAAAAAATTGTTATTATTATTTGTTTCATTTGCTATATTTGAAGTTATATTAAAAAGATAATCTTATTGCAATTAATTAAAGTAATTTAGTATATATAATTTGTTAAATATTATGTTAATATATATTATGATTCATATTTAAACATTTTTACATACATTTCTTTACCTTTTTTAGGTCATAAGTTTGTTTTACAAGTATTTATTATAGTTTTTATATAGTAGCACTATTGAAAAAAATAATAATTATCTTTATTTGTGCATATAAGACACGAGATTAAATGAATACAACAATGTAGTAATTGGACATGTACTAAAAAAAATATAACAACTTAATTAATTTAAAGACTTTCAATCAACATCATCATATTATATGAATGTTTAAGGAGGTAGTTCTAGAACTGGCTAATTAGTCTCTCCGGTGCAACAGAATTCCAGAACTTCATTATTGAGTTGATGTTGATATGATGCTTCGATTTATGTATAGTTATGATAAAGTACTCTTTCTTTATTCTTGATCTAAATCTGCAAGGTAACAAACAAATATTTAGCTAAAGTTTATAAATTGATGATTTAATTAGATAAAGACGAGACTTACATTAAAACTGGTGGAATGGAAGGATCTAGTTATACTTAGTAAAGAAATGCTGATGGAGGAGGAGATGCTGATGGTGGCGGTGGGGATTTATAATAATATGGAGGTGGTGGAGATGGGGATGGTGGGGGTGGAGACTTGTAATAATAAGGTGGTGGAGATGGATCTGGTGGTGGTGGAGATTTATAGTAGTAAGGAGGTGGTGGAGATGGGGATGGGGATGGTGGTGGGGGAGATTTATAATAGTATGGTGGAGGAGGAGACGGTGAGGGAGGTGGTGGTGATTTATAGTAGTATGGAGGTGGCGGTGATGGATCGGGTGGTGGTGGAGATTTATAATAGTATGGTGGAGGAGGAGACGGCGAGGGAGGTGGTGGAGATTTATAATAGTATGGTGGAGGAGGAGACGGTGAAGGAGGTGGTGGAGATTTATAGTGGTATGGAGGTGGCGGTGATGGGTCTGGTGGTGGTGGAGATTTATAGTAGTATGGAGGTGGTGGAGAGGGGGATGGTGGTGGTGGAGATTTATAATAGTAGGGTGGAGGTGGCGATGGTGAAGGAGGTGGAGGAGATTTATAGTAGTAGGGTGGAGGCGGCGATGGTGAAGGCGGTGGTGGAGATTTATAGTAGTATGGTGGTGGTGGTGATGGATCTGGTGGTGGTGGAGATTTGTAATAGTATGGAGGTGGTGGAGATGGAGATGGTGGTGGTGGAGATTTGTAATAATAAGGTGGAGGAGGAGATGGTGATGGTGGTGGTGGAGATTTGTAATAATAAGGTGGAGGAGGAGATGGTGATGGAGGTGGTGGAGATTTATAATAGTATGGTGGTGGTGGCGATGGTGAAGGCGGTGGTGGAGATTTATAGTAGTATGGTGGAGGTGGAGATGGTGACGGAGGTGGTGGAGATTTATAGTAGTATGGTGGTGGTGGCGATGGATCCGGTGGTGGTGGAGATTTATAGTAGTACGGAGGTGGGGGTGATGGAGACGGTGGTGGTGGAGATTTATAATAATAAGGAGGTGGGGGTGATGGAGACGGTGGTGGTGGAGATTTATAGTAATATGGTGGTGGTGAAGATGGATCTGGTGGTGGTGGAGATTTGTAGTAATATGGCGGTGGAGGAGATGGAGACGGAGGGGGTGGCGATTTATAGTAGTAAGGATGAGGAGGAGATGGGGAAGGAGAAGGAGGTGGAGGCGATTTGTAATAGTAAGGTTGAGGTGGTGGAGGTGGTGACTTGTAGTAATAAGGAGATGGAGTCAATGGCTTAGTACATTCTTTAGATGGGGTTTTAGTGGCATAAGAAAAAGGTTTGGCATATAGCACAACTTCGTATTTTGACTTTGATTTTACTTTAAGAATGGCATCTTTCAATCCGTTTATTGCAACATTGCATGATGATCCTTTCGGTGGTGCGTGAAGCTTAGCTTTGCATGCGCTAGCTCCGTATTTTTTGTAATCAAATCCTTCAATAGTAACGGCAAACTTCCCATTTACTTTGGTTGTGCCATAACTTACTATTTCCTTTTTCTCATCTTTACATGTTACCTCTACAATAGCCCCTGTTAAATGAAATAATAATGAATAAAAGGTAAGTCATGACATATAAAGTATGCATGTTTTATAAATTGACTAATGTTAATTAATTACATTTTAATAATAAATGATATTTGGGTATCTTAATTGACTAAAATAGATAGGAGTGTTAACTACATATGGGAGAAGTCTTTGTTAATATATATAGATAAAAATAAAAATAAATTACCTTTAAGATGCTTTTTGTTATGGGACTTCTTGGGGTATGTCCAATCATAGCATTTGTAACAATAGACCTTTCCTATAACCTTCACAATAAGATGTTGATGGTGGTGGTGGGGAGGGTGATATGGTGGTGGAGGAGACTTGTAGACATAAACCGGTGAAGGTGGAGGTGGTGACTTGTAGACATATGCCGGTGAAGGTGGAGGTGGTGACTTGTAGACATATACCGGTGAAGGTGGTGAAGAAGGATCAGCGGATGGAGGAGGAGGAGATTTGTAATAATATGGTGGTGGAGGTGAAGGTGATGGTGGAGGAGGTGATTTATAGTAATAAGGCGGTGGTGGAGATGGTGAAGGTGGTGGTGGAGATTTGTAATAGTACGGTGGTGGTGGAGATGGAAAAGGTGGCGGTGGAGATTTGTAATAGTACGGTGGTGGTGGAGACGGTGACGGTGGAGGCGGTGATTTATAGTAATATGGAGGAGGTGGAGAAGGATCGGGAGGAGGAGGAGACTTGTAATAATATGGTGGTGGAGGAGAAGGTGATGGTGGAGGAGGTGATTTATAGTAATAAGGTGGTGGTGGAGATGGAGAAGGTGGTGGTGGGGATTTGTAGTAATATGGTGGTGGTGGAGATGGAGAAGGTGGTGGTGGAGACTTGTAATAGTATGGTGGGGGTGGAGATGGAGAAGGTGGTGGTGGAGACTTGTAATAGTATGGTGGTGGTGGAGACGGATCAGGAGGAGGAGGAGACTTGTAATAATATGGTGGTGGAGGTGAAGGTGACGGTGGAGGAGGTGATTTATAGTAATAAGGTGGTGGTGGAGATGGAGAAGGTGGTGGAGGAGATTTGTAATAGTATGGTGGTGGTGGAGAAGGTGAAGGTGGAGGTGGTGATTTATAATAATAAGGCGGTGGTGGAGATGGGAAAGGTGGTGGTGGGGTAGATGAATCCAAGGGCGGTGGTGGAGATTTGTAATAGTACGGTGGTGGAGGAGAAGGTGACGGTGGAGGTGGTGATTTATAGTAATATGGAGGAGGCGTAGATGGATCGGATGGTGGTGGCGGAGAATTGTATTGATAAGGTGGAGGAGGTGACGACGAAGGAGGGGGAGGTGAGTGGTAGTAATAAGGTGGTGGCGGCGAAGACAAAGGTGGAGGAGGAGAAGTATACAAGTAGGGCGGTGGAGAGTGAGATCCATAAGGAGCAGCCAACGAAAATGATGTTGAAGATATTGTCAATACGACGACAAAAAGTAGACGACCCCAAATGGGGCCGCTACTATGAGACCTCATTGAGTCTTGCAAATATAGAGATATGAGAAGTGTTAGTTGAGTTGTGAATTGAACAATGAAGCTTGAAGTATTTATACAAGGATGAAGAATGGATTGATCTAGGTAATATTTAGTAGTAGAAGTTAGTGCATGAAATTGAATTAATTTAAAAGGTCAACTTATTGCTAATTAATAAATTAATTGTTTAAAGGATTGTGTAAGCTTATAATTCGGAACTCTTCACATGGAGACTATGAATTGTTAAAAGTTATCACTTCATGAATCCTGACAGTTATTCATTTTTAAACATAAATAAATAATATTAATAATATTCTTCCAATTTATTTTAATCAACACGATCTCTCCTCTTACCATGTGCAAAGGAAGGAAGGAAGACAGGAAGCAACATGATTCTTAGAAATAAATAAATAAATAATTAGCATGATTCAAGTAAAATATTGTAACATATAATTGATAATAAGTACAAGTAAAATATTTTTAAATGATAGTGTATGTGGTATTTAAAAATATCTTAATTTAAAATTTAGATTGTATTAGTATAAATAATATTAATAAGTGTAAAAATCTTATTTTTAAAAAATAGTCATTAATTTATAAATATATAGATAAATGGTATTAATCAATTTTAGCAAAAAAAAATGCTGAAATCAGCAATATCATTACATGTTTAAAAATTTGTCAAATTTTAATTAATAATAATATAGATATATAAATAGTAATTAACATTAATTTTAATCTAATGACCCTAGTTAGTAGGATACCTGTTTTGACCATGTTTATTTATCTAAGCAATGTGCTTTAGTATTAAATTAGTGTGGATTGTCAAGTGGGAAGATTTTGTTTTTTAACTTCTTTCAAGTTAAATTATTATTATTTAAATGTAGGAAATTGTCACTATTTCATGACATTTAATCTCTCATACACCAATTATTATTATTAGAACGATAAAAGATCTAAAATTCAATATTTCAGGATATTTAAAGTGTTTACCCTCTATATTTGATGAAGAATGAATGGTAATTAAATTAAATAGTAGCCGCTTTGAACCACCTTAGTTTTACGGGTCATTACTAACAGTAGACATTTGTTCAATAGAGTATTTGTTTTGCATTGACTTTTCCTGCCTAGAGATTTCTATTTTGTGCACATGAATTCTAACATTTAAATAATATACTTTAAATGAATTACCATTCTCTTTGAAAACCCACCTTCTTTCATATTAAAAAAAAAAATCAGATTCAAATAAATATTTACTTATTAAAATAGTAAAAGTAAAAATAGTATGGTTTAAAAGAAAAAATATATTATATTCGATTTTCACTAATAACACGTCAATAAACTTATTGGTTAAGAGAAATATGTTAATTTCGTACCTAAAAAAAATAAAATTAATGGAGGCCAAGGGCACCGAATCTATGTTAGGACTTAGTCCAATTCGTTTTTTTTTATTGAATGCGACATATTTCTAAGTTATTAATTTTAGTCGCTTAATATCATAGTTAACTATGATGTCTCTATCAATCTAGATAATAAGTTATGATTTAAAATAAATAAATAACATAATGTCTATTGACCCTTACAGCAGCATTGACCAAACAATACGGCCTAGCATGTCAATATGCATATGCTTATACTGATAAAAACCCGATTTCAAAAATAACATCTTATTTACGACGGGTTTATGGATATATTGCCTTCTTTAGCGACATTTTCTTACACAGTTTAATATTAGTCACAGTTCATTTTGAATTTATGCGGTTTTTTTTATTATTATTATTTTAAACTATTTTCAAATACTTGTAATATTATATTTATTTCTTCAAATTTAATATAGTTTTTTTTTCTAACTAAAAATAAATCAAATTAAAATTTCAAATATATTAAATTTTATAACTCCCTAAAGCACTAAATATGAATAACCATGAACATAAAAGAAAAAATATATATATGTATATATATTTCTTTTTTTAATACATTTTATGCCAAAGTATTTTAGATATATAGCAAAGTGCTATCAAGTTTTGTAATTTGAGAAAAGAAAAATGAATACATAGACTTCATTTAAAAACAATTTTTTTATGGGAATATTTTTAATGTGAGATTATATATTTAAATACTACACAAATAAAATTTATTAATAATTTTATTGAATGAGATATATTGTTGAGTTATCAGTTATCACAGGGCACGGCTCCAGCCAAGTATGGCAATTGACTGGTAGCTAACTAATACTTTTTATTTAATGTGAAATATGTCATTTTATTAAATTATTATTATTTTTTATATTAATTTAGTTCGAACTCATAATTTTTACCATTTGAGGAATGACGCATGTTATAAAATAATATTTTTATTTATTTATATATTATTATTTTTTAAATTATCAACATAAATTAAAAATAATAAAAAACCTGTAAACAAAAAGAAAAGCATAAAAATAAATAAATATAAAAATAGAATACAACTACTTTACCAATATATTTTAGATGTAGATCCATTTATATATATTGTTATTATAAAATTAATAATAAATACTAAACTTTTAAATTTTAATATTTATTTATTGTATATACAATTAATGTTAAATTATTAATATTTGTTGTCCATAAATATGTAGATTTGTTTTTGTAAGATTTTGTTTGTATATGCTAACATTGAATCTAAATGAATCATATTTAACTTTAAGTGCATTAATATGATATTTCTTTGAGATTACGATTATACACAATAATCTTGTAATGATAATAACTTGATTTGAAAATAAATAAAATTACATATTTTATTTTTGCTGTTAAGCTTAAGTTTCAACTTATTTTTCATTAATTAATTATACTCAAATAAAAAAATAAAAAATAAATTGTATTTAAACTTTTTGAATGATCACATTTTATATTTTATTATTGAGTTTATAATTCAGACAAACTATATAATTAAATTATGTTGTCAATTAATAATAAGTCAAAAAGTATTTTTTTGTAAAATTATTATTTTATCACAATTATCATCCTGATAATTACAAACAACTTTATAATTACAATTATTTAAAAAAAAAAGTAAAAGGTGGAGGTGATTTATTTTTAATATGATATATATAATTAAATTAGATATAAATAAAATTAAATTATATAAAAAGTTTGAAAGAAAAAAGATTACCAAATAAATATATAGTCTTAATTAGGCCACAAATCAGATCATTTTCAATTTAATTAAAAAAATATCACTCTTGATTTAATTTAGATACTTTTCTAATATAATACAAAATAACAAAATTTAAATCATAATTAATAGCTTTGGATATGATCCAATTAGCCTTAGATCATCTTGAATTGAATTTGGCATTAGTAACGGGAAATTAGACTAATTATTTCAAATATTATGATTTAATTAATTAATTAATTAATTAATTAAATTCAAAATTTGAATTCCTAAGTTCAAAATAAAGAGCGTTCTAATAAGACATCAGCAGGCTGTCGCGGGACCGATAATGGGTCCCAGATAATGAGCCGTTTCACCTTTCTTTCTTTTTCTCTAAGATCTGTTTGTTTTACACTAAAAATAATCACTTCCTCCACTGTGTTTACTTCAAGTAACCAAACAGGGCAGAAGGATATTTTGAGTTCTCAAATTTCCCGCCCATATGGGGCCACGTGTCGGATGAAGCTCAGTTATCTTATTTTCTCAACTTCCGCAGTGCTATAAATTCAGGCATTCTCTCTTTCCTTCATCAAATTGCTTGCTATCTTAATACAACAACAAAAATTCAGATAAGATCAGATCGTTAACTGCAAACAATGGAAGGATCAATGGAGGAATCCACCAAAGAACAATCTTCTGCACCGCCTGGTAAACTATGCTTTAAACCTCTATAATCATGAATAGAAATGACCGATTATTGATTGAATCGGTCCTTATCGTTCTGAATTTGCTTTGCAGTTAGCGCAGGGAAGACAACTACGAAACTTCGATATCCGCTGCGATCGGCAACTACGAAATCCAAGGAGGAGAAACCGTCAGTTACTGAATTGAACAAATCATCTGCTTCGAAGAGGTTCGATATCTCTTGATCTCCCTCTTTAAACTCGTTTTCAACTTGAATAGGCTGCCTGTTTCTGAAAATATACCTTATCTGAATTGTTGTTCATTTTGTAATATATAACAATTTTGCTTGATTTCTATTTCATCACATTTGTTGGAGGAGTATTTGATGAAACATTCTGTAGAATCTCATATTGTCTAGTGTCAAGGCAATTTCCGATTAGGTTTTTCAATTGAATAGTTTTATTATTATTATTATTATTCAGGGGTAGACCACCATCCAGTGTAGCCAAAAGTGTGAGTGTCCTTGATCTATCTGGCAAGAACAGATCATCGGCTAAGCCTCCTAGAAGGCTCTCTGTTCCTTCAAAACCTACTCCCAGTTCTAATCCTAGACCAGTTGGTAACATTTCTCCCATCTCTGAGGCAAACAAGGCGAAAAGGCTGTTTGGTAGTCAAGGAAAAAACGGCACACCAGCTTCAGATTATTCCAGATCCTACTTAACAACAAGCAGGGGAAAGAATCTGTTATCATCAACCTCATATTGGCTATCACATATTAAGCAATCTGAATCTGCAGCCAAGCACAATATTTCACTTGGATTCTTTAAACTCGCACTAGAAGCTGGATGCGAGGTAGGTACTCTATACTTTTATATAACATTCAAATCCAAATATACATTTCTTGATTGATGATCACTCTTAAAATTACATGGCAGCCGATTCAGAAAATGAGAGATGAACTGAAATCCTATGCGCGTAGACATAATATTGTTGTTTTGGGAGAAGCTGTGGCAGCAACAGGGAAAGAGTTATTTGAAAGCTATAACATCTCAGAACACTTTGAGCAGTTACAGATGTCTGATACGAGTTCCCAAGTCCCTGAAGATGGAAGAAGTCGGTCATCTGATGATGATGTGAGGAGCTCTTCCTCCATTACTAGAGGAGGAGGAGCTCGAGAAGTAAAAACAAGATCTTTGAAAGCTCTTACTACTCCGACTTCTAAAGCAGCAGCAACAGCAGCTTCTTTAGCCATCATCCCACCATTATCAAACGAGACCAATAAGAAGGATAATAACCCTGGAACAAAGATGGCCACAAGGGTATCTTCTACTTCTTATTATAGGAAAGCAACATCAACAACTAACAAAACTGGTTCTGGTTCAGAAAGAGGAGGCAATTTAGATAAAAGTAGTAGTCAGATGAAGAAGAAGCCACGCAGGCAAGAGATGGAGAAAGGAGGAGCCAAGGAAGATAATGATAATAATGCAACTAATGAAAAAAAGGGTATGTTTTATTTATTTAGTAGTATTATGATCCTGATTCAATATAATAAAAAACTTAATTACCCATTATTATTTTATAGGTGAAGTTGATGATAGCTCACCAACTAAGAAGGTCGATGTCCTGCTTCAAGAGAACAAAGAGAACCTGGTAAGAGAGTTGTTGTTCTTCTTCAAAGCATTACTATTACAAAGATGAAGTGTTTTAATAAATGATTTATCAATTTTGTTATGCAGGATGCTCTTCAGAAGATGGGAGAAATGAGTTTAACAACCACTATCCAAGTTTAAACAGGAAGAAATCCAAGAGTGCAGTTGAAAGTAAATGATGACTAAAGAGTGCTTTTTTTTTTTGAATTATTGTGTGGGTTGTTGTTGGAAGAAGAAACTGGTTATATGGTAAAAGTGTGAAATTTGAAAGATTTATTTTCTTAATTTGGGATGTTTTTTTTTATATATATATTATAATGGTCTTTTGTACTGTACTAAGTAGTACTTATCATTATCCTCAAACTCAATGGTTTATTGTGATTGAGTGGTTGATTGGGACAAATCCTTATATATACATTATATTGAAAATAATATATTTTGTTTTTCTTTCTTTTTAGAAGTGTTAAAAATTGTGTATTATTTTTTTTTTTTAGAGCTCGATACTGGGTTCTCTTTATAGTATAGATCAAACGCAAGACTTTGTATTCGGAGGGAGGATGGACAAGTGTGGGTGGGGAAGGAATAACCAACTATATAGAAAAGGCATATAGCATCATTTATTTTAATTTAAAGAATCTAACTTTCTTTCTTCCTTACTTTATCCTCTCTAAAAGTATCTGATTCTTGAGGCCATTAACAAATCTTCTACAACAAAATAATAATAATTTGAAATTGAAAAAATAAAAATCTTGTTATTGAACAATAATAATAATGTTTATTTCAGACTGTGTCAGAGGTGCCTATCTGTCTGTCTCTCCCCCACTTACTGCAAAATGCAAATGGCCCTCAGGGACTCCAGTTGTTTTTCATAGTATGGGGATGGAGGTTTATCAAAAATAGAGTTTGATTCGTAGCCTTTTGGTTAATTTGACATTTTTTCATAAATTGTCACATTTTTGTTTGAAAGAATAACAAGTAAAGGACTTGTTTGTGAAGAATTATTATTATATTTGTGTATTTCCTCCTATAAACAACTTCACTTCAAAGGCATGTTAGATCATTGATTTTACCTACCAAATGGGGGTTATTAATTAAGTTTGACAATTGATGAATAAGAAGAGATGAAGGAAAGGAGATAAATAGACAAGGAAAGAAAAGGGAGATGCTGATGCTTCTATTCCTATTCCTTATATAGTTATTCATATTCCTATTCTTCTATTCAAACTTTATTCAAAATGTTGCAGACTTAGCTTTTTGGTTTTACTAAAAGGGAAGAGGTCCCTCCAGATATATTTTCTAACTGTCTCAAACAAGCAATCTTTTCTTCTTCTTTCTTTCTTTCTTTCTTTCTTTCTTTCTTTCAGATTGATTAACTACTAGGCCAACAACAACAACAGCTTTAAATTCTATTTTTATAAATATAACAATCACAAAACTTACCAAAACACATCATACTGTTCTAATCAAGACAATCTTACATGGGGTTAAAATTTAACAACTCAAGTGTCAAATGATTTTCATTCACATCAGACCCCCTATTTCATTCTCTCTAAGAATGCAGTTCAGATCTTCTGCTACCGATTGCCGTGTTCCCCTGTGGCGCACCAATCAGATTGCAGCATTATTAATTTAATAATAAATAAATCTGGGCAGGAGACGGAGGGAGGGAGAATCCGGAATCCGGGTTTAGGCCCGGGTTCACACAAGACGCCGTTAACGGAAGCGCCCGTTAACGCCAGGAAATAATATAATATTCAGATAATACCCAGATAAGATATCTTCGCTCTGATCTACACGCCCGTTGCCATGATCCTCATGTAAACCCCGCATACCCACCCATGAGAAGAACGCCTGCCGTTCATGAAAATACACTTACACGTCCATGTAAAGACCGAATTGACATGCATATTATATTTACGTTTTTTAAATATTAGTTTAATTTATTAAATAATACAGGCAGCGATATAATATTCGCTTCAATTAATTCAATCTTTTATTTTCTCGGATTTTATATTTTTTTTTTATGTAATTATTTTTTACCTCGAGACTCTCTGGAGCGAAGATATATATGCTTCAATTAATTTTAATAAAAACCTCATGTAAAACCCCCCTACCCACCCATGTGAAGACCGCTTGCCTACCATGTAAAGACACTTACCCGTTTATGTGAAGGCCAAAATGACATGGATTTTATATTTCCGTTTATTAAATATTAATTCAATTAATTGAGGATGACATGCAGCGACCGAACAAATCTTCGCCTCAATTACCGGCTTGTTTTCTTTTTCCATTTTTTTTTTATTTCATTTTTTTTGCCCCGAGACTCTCTGGAGCGAAGATATATTTGCTTCCATTAAGTTTAATAGAAACCTCATGTAAAACCCCCCTACCCACCCATGTAAAGACCTCTTGCCTACCATGTAAAGACACTTACCCGTTTATGTAAAGACCAGAATGACATGGATTTTATATTCCCGTTTATTAAATATTAATTCAATTAATTGAAGATGACATGCAGCAACCGAACAAATCTTCGCTTCCATTCCTTGGCCACATTTTTTTTTTATTCCGTTTATTAATAAATGTTAATGTAATTAATTTAAATTGAAAATCAGTACACGACCAAATATTCGCTTGAATTTTGTTTTTCGAGTAGACGATTGAAAGCGAAGATTTCTTATTTTCCAATAATTTTAGCCTGACGTTCATGTAAAACAACCTCCCCTCACATGAGAAGCCAACTTGACTGTCATGTAAATTCACTTACCCGTGCATTTACATTCCACGAATAAATCTTCGCTTCTATGAATACTATCTCTTTTACATTTATTTTTATCATTTCTTTATGAATTTACGATATCGAACGAATATTTATTCGCTTCCATTACTAGTTGATATAATTTCAATTTCCCGCTACAAGCCGACTATCCCTCTATTTCATTTTCATAAGCAACTGTTCATATTCTTCTCTCTCTATCTCCCGGCGATAATCCAAACACTGAACGTCGAAACCCTAGATATTTCGTTTATACTACAAGGATTTCTTCTGAACATGTCGGGTAACCAAGGCAACAACATGGAAGTGGATCATCCCATCGACTCCCGAGAGGTCGTCTTGCAAGTTTGTAGGAGCATAACCGAAAACGAAACTGCACCCACTCCGGCATCCAACGTCAATCCCAGCACTAAACCAGAGAGGTATGTTCATCTTATTGTGTTTATACTAATTTTACACATGTTTATTCAATTTATTTCGTTGAATACTGATTTATGCTATCCCACCCAAAATAATGACTTCGAGGTTTAATAACTTTACATATGAAAGGAAGAGGAAGAGAAATCCGAAGACGAATACTAAGTCGTCGATGACTGCTGAATCAGTTTCCACAGTTGCTGTCGAAGCTACTGATGTTGCTGCAGGTACTGATGAGATTTTACCACCACCTTTTCCCCCTAAAAAAAAACGAAATGTTATTCATACCTCCACTCCAACAGTCGATGAAGAGTTACCAGAAGCACCCCCAGAAACCACTAATATTTCTCCGTCTACTACCCCATTCGATGAAGAGTTTCCCCCCTCTCCCCAAAAAACCAAAACCCGCAAGAAACGTCCAGTGACATTTCTAACCAGATCATCACCTCATGGCCTCGCTCAACTCATTCCTCAATTGAGCGTAGAACAGAGGGAAGCCGTTAAGGAAATCGGGTTTGGTTCTCTTCTTACAATGGGCGTCTCCAAGTGCCTTGCTCATTTTTCTAAACATGTAATCCAATCTTTTGACCCGGATAAGAGTTCTCTGGTATTGGCCAACGGTGATGAGATCCGTATCGATGAAGATCTCGTACAGCTCGTGATGAACCTCCCTAGAGGCTCAATGAACGTAGTCGAGTCCGTTGGGTTGGACAAGACTAAGGACCCTGCTTATTTTAATTTCTTGAGGGATTGGAAGACCAGATGGACCGGGGAAGACTCCAAAGCTCCCGAAACACTTTCTATGATCCCCAAGATATTAAGTAACACAAGTGCAGACAACGATTTCAAAATAGACTTCGTTGTCTTTGTTGTCTCTAGTTTTTTATGTCCTGTTCAAAATTCACGAGCCAGGTAAACATGTATTCAAACCTCTTATATATCTAATTGTATTTTTGAATACTGACAAATGTATTTTTTTCATTTCAGGTTCAAAATTCTCAAATCCTTAATGGAGGTTGATAACATAAAGGAACTGAACTGGTGCCACTTTACACTTCAACGATTGATTGACAGTGTAAGAAGTTGGAAAGAAAAAGCAAGTAAAAATAAAAATCCATATTTCGATGGACCTATAACCCTTTTATCGGTAAGTATTGTTGCCTCTCTTATATATGATTTATAGATATGTAATATTTTCTAACATGTCTCCCACTCCTTTACTCCAGATTTGCTACCTAGATGGTGTTTTTGTGGAAGGTGAACGTATCCCCTACGAAAGAAAATTTCCAATCATCTCCTGTTGGGATGACGTCAGCGTGTTGGAGTTTACCAACTTAGAAGGTCGTGCCGGTGGTTTTGGGCTTGGCAGGGCAAGGGCGCGCCTAGCAGTTAGACAACCCGAGAATCCAGTTGACTCGGTTGAAGTAAAAGAAGACGATAATGAGGTATGTGGAAACAATAAATTGACTCCCATTGTTCTTTATTATCCTGTTTTCAAGATTAATGAAGTATGTTTTTCATAATGTACAGTTGTTGACATCCAAAATCCTGCAAACTTTTAAAGATACAGCCCAACAGCTGAATTACCTATCAGGGGAGTTGGAGAAACGCAACATCGATCCGAAGCCCTTTTTTGAGGCCGGTTTCCTGAACCTCAGAGAGTCTGAAGGCTTCATGAAACACTTGAAGGTGGTGTTCGATGGTCCGGTTCATGTAGGTGTGGAAGATCCTACAAGGGAGGCACTTGTGGACACTTTACCGTGTGCGGGCTTGAAAGTCATTAGTCCCCGGGTTGATTACACATGTGAGACTGCATTGGAGGACCATGCAGACAATCCAACAACACGGGTTGAACAGAATGATTTAGAGGATGCAGTTATGCCCCATCAAGAAAATCGTTCAGATCAGGTAGAACCGAATGATCTCGATGATGCAGTTCTGCACAATGAAGATCAGTCACTCCCTGTTCAAACGAAAGATGTTGAGGATGTAGGTCATGACATTGACGATGAATCACTCCTTGTTGAACAGGAAGTTGTACAGGCTGCATTTCAGCCCATTCAAGCCCAGTCACCCCCTTTTCAACCGGACGAACCTGAGGATGCAGTTATGCCCCCTGATGAAAATCGTTCGGATCACGTGGAACCGAATGATCTCGATGATGCAGTTCTGCACACTGAAGATCAGTCACTCCCTGTTCAAACGAAAGATTTTGAGGATGTAGGTGTGGACATTGACGATGAATCACTCCTTGTTGAACTGGAAGATGTACAGGCTGCAGTTCAGCCCATTCAAGCGAAGTCACCCCCTTTTCAACCGGACGAACCTGAGGATACAGTTCTTCCCAACAAAGATGCCTCACCCCGTGTTGAACCAACTGATCATGATGGCGAAGTCAAGGAACCGGATGAGGTACCCCCAGTGCAGACACCCACTCTTGAAGACGATGATCAGGGTGAAGGCAAGCAACAGGTTGAGGAACCCAAATCTCATCATTTAGAACCGAATGATCATGGTGCAGGGAAGGAAAATGTCGAGGAACCCCAAGCTCAGTCTGTTGCACCAACTGATCAGGGTGAGGGCAAGCAACAGGTTGAGGCTTCTAAGGCGGTTGAATCTTCTGAAGATGAAGATGAAGGTGATGGGGGGGGCGCATCAACATTAAAGAATATCCTAAGAGGAAGATCTCAAAAATTCCTGTGCACCTTCGATCCCCTTACATGCAACAGGTGGCTGATATGTTGGACCACAAAATAACCAACAAGGAACAGAGATTAGCCGATTTTGTGTTTGATGAAGACCTCCCTGGATCGTAAGTTATTTCGCCTTGTTTTAGAAATTTTAAAAATGAAATTATTTAGTTATGGTCTTCTAAATGAATGTATTTTGCAGTGACGTTCTGTACGTAGGTGCACCTGGTAATATCACCCGGGAATTACTTCGTTCAATGAAAATGGGTCGCGAAATTTCGAGCGAAGTGATTGACACTTGGTCCATAATTGTGCACTTCAAATGCCGTAGGTTGCCAAGGCTCATCCCAAGAATAATTTGTTTCTCATCATGTTCACATGTAAGTGCATCTCTTTTTTTTTGCTATGTATTGTTTGATGTTCATGACTTTGATGCTCTGCCCTTATTTTGCAGGTTAATATGCAGCATGATGCCACGTTATTTTCCCAATCCATTGAAGAAGACATGAGAAACTACCAAGTCACAAAAGAAGACCTCATCTTCGCTGACGTGGTCTGTACATATCCCTCAATTCCAAGTAAATAATATGCAATAATGTATTAAATGTTTGTGTTCTTTTTGCAGATATTCCTACCCGTTGTCGTTTCCCGACATTTCTTCCTTGTTTGTGTGAATATTAAGGACTCCAAAATCGTTGTAATAGACAACTCCGGCCGTCCTCATGGAATGAAAATTTTGGACAAGTATGTCACTTTGAGTAAACAACTCGATTGTTTTGTGAAATTCTTGTTAAGTCAAGGCATGGACAGAATGGCTGCCAAGGTTAAAAAATACAGGATAACGGCACC
The DNA here is from genome assembly GCF_907164915.1 of Impatiens glandulifera. Lineage (NCBI taxonomy): Eukaryota > Viridiplantae > Streptophyta > Magnoliopsida > Ericales > Balsaminaceae > Impatiens > Impatiens glandulifera. Next base: position 34,580,533 of record NC_061870.1, read on the forward strand.
AAAGCTGGACTGGCAAGACAAAACAAACAAGACAGACTGTGGTGTATACTTAATGAGACATATGGAAACATATAGAGGAACGGCGAAGAATTGGTCTATTGACATCAACGAAAATAATGTAAGTGTTATACCATATCTAATTTTTAGTAGATGACATTGAACAATTTTAGATGTTCTTATACTTTCTCTTGTTCTTTTGAAGGCCGAAGAAGCTTTGAGTACGTTGAGGATTAAATATTTATACAGAATTCTTATGTCTGAGCACAATGTCAATAGGTTCAAGTTAAAGACTGCAATTAGATCAAGATATTAGGGATTTGTATGTCTTATACGGAATTATACTTGTACAGTAATTCTTATGTTTACACAGGTCAATTCACATTTTTTAATGTATGGATGTTTGATAGTGAATTATAACTTATAATGCAATTCAGATCTTAATGTATGGACTGCAATTCAGATGTTAATGTATGGAGTTATAATGTATTGATGTTTGATGTGTCTTCTTGTACCGATTTTTTTAAAATCATAAACGAGGACATTTTCTTAACTGTGTGTTTTAATATTCTTAAACGAAGATATATTGTCAACATCATGAAACTGAAAAACTTGCAACCGTAATATCTTCTTCACTGAAAATTTTGAAATTCTTAAACGAAGATATCTTCTTATGTTAATTTTTGGTGAAATCCATATTTTGGAAATCCGAGACGAAGATATCTTCTTCACTATATGTTTTTAAATTCATAAACGAAGATATCCTCGCAACTATACATTTTGTAAATCATAAACGAAGATATCTTCTTATGTTAATTTTTGGTGCAATCCATATTTTTAATATCCGAGACGAAGATGTCTTCTTCACTATATGTTTGCCAATTCATAAACGAAGATATCCTCGCAACATGTAATGCAACCACCTGTGGTATGTATTGATTTCAATTCAAGAATGAAAACTCATTTATTAACTTCAACTACTGCTGTATCAAGATCATCACTCTCATACCCTCACTCTCACTCTCACTCTCACATTACACTCTTACTCCTTCCCGAATCTCTATCTACCGTTGTCTTTCCTTAAGCGTAAAACTCATAAGATGGATGTAGAGATGGACCCAGACATGCTGGTTTTATCGCAGCAACAACTGGAGCGATACTTAAGTCTGATCAACGATGACCCTGTCCCTTTTAGTGTCTATCATGTAGATGAGATTCTTCCTCTATTACGAATAAACGTTAACGACGGACTGATGGCCCACATGCAAAGCAGATGGGATACGGACTCTCGTTCTTTTGTTATTGGGGAAATGCACATATGCCCGACGCTAGAGGACTTTGCTTCAATCCTTAGGTGTGGTACAAATGCACTCATGATCTTGCCTGTCCATCAAGATCCTCATATGGCCGTCCACATTTGCGACAGCTTCTATGGATGTACAATGCTTGATGCTCTCTTGTTTACCCTCCAACATGGATTTCTGAATATGACAAACATAGACGAGTACATTTGGCGTGTCCAGGGAGCTGAGAGGACCATCACCCACACACAAAGCAAACTGATCATGCTTGTGGTTCTGGCTCATTTTTTTTTATGTCCGGCTGCAGGACGCCGGCCTTCGGAAAGGCTCCTGCGTGTAGTTCCTGCACTGATGGGAAACGCCCCAAACCTGGCTAGCCTGGTACTTGCTGAGACATTACTTGGTCTTAACGAATTTGTTCCCGAGGAAAACAACTATTCTCGCCGTGGATCACCTTTGGTTCTATACCTCTGGTTGTTAGACAAGTTGCATTGGTTGCCCCGTCCTTCAATTCCCTACACTTCCTTTGCCAATCTACAAGTGCAAAGGGTCAATGGACTCGTGCCTCCGAATTTTATTTCGGATATTCACCCAATTAGGTTCATTGTTCCGTGGTATCTGTTTACTGAAATGATGTACGAGATGAGGGGTTCTCCATTCATCATTTTGTTGGGCCTTCAGGGAACTACCTCCTACTGCACAAGTGTCATATACAGACAATTTGGCCTACGGAATCCCCTACCTTCAAATGGAGACAATCCTCCGGAGGACTTCATGTTTACTCCTCAACATCTTTACTTAGAGTACGCATCAATAATTGAAAATTCTTTGACGGTTTTCATCCCCAACCGATGGATCAATGCTGTGAACGAAGCCATTCAGCTATACATTCCACCCGTCATCGAACATGAGGTCGTGTCGCTGACAGGACCGATAGACGAGTCATCCTCTCATGAATCAGACTAGAGCTTCATTTGTATTGTTGAACATCTCTATTTTTGGTTAATCTGTGCAGTACTTATGTAAACGGATTATGGAATGTTTTTGTGTATTCATCAATATTATGAAGTTATGTTTGATTATAGTCTGAAGTTATATTTTACATTATGTAGTTCGTTTATTCTGTAGTGATATAAATCGACTCATTGTCGTTAGCTTTGATTCATTCTTTGATTGCAATTTGGATGTCATGATCAATTCAAAGTATAATGTAAAACAACTGATCTGTTCATGTAAACCCCTTCGATTGATCAATCGATTGGTTGCTCGCTTCCTTACACCATATCTATTCAGTAAATCGAACGGACATTTCTTCGCCTGTAAAACCCTTAAAAACGAAGATGATGTCGCATCCAATCTTTGAAGTTACATATTATTGTTGACACTTTCATGTCATACTGTAATGAATTGGAAAACGAAGATTCATTCGCCTGTAAGTTTCTATATGAAACAAAACATTGTTACGAAACGACATAATATTCGCTTGATCTTCATATTTCAGGTCGACCACATTCAACGGAAATGTATTGAAAATATCTTTCATCATTCAAAAAAGAAAAGAAGATTGTTTTCGTATAAAACCCTATAAAGAAATCATTTCATATCTCTGGATTACTGTATGTAGCCTGTAATGACATATCAAATCGGAACAGTGTGCCGTATTGTTGTCACATCAAAAAAATTAATAAATATTGTATTTTAATGAAGTTGCAAATTATGTTTTTTTTTCAATTTTTAAGCACATGACTTCATCTAATTATATTTGAAAAGAAGCGAACATATATTCGTGTGCAGAACTAATTTGAAGCGAATAAATATTCGCTTGAATGAATTCTAGGTTGACTTACATGTGAAACGCACAACCCCTACATGAGAATACCCTTTACACCTGATGTAAGTACACCAACGCTTGTATGTGAAGACCAAAATGATGAACGAATGTGGGAGGAAATTACACGCCGCGAATAAATCTTCGCTACAAACCATTTTCCAATTTCTTTCCGTTAATCACATATAATTTTTATTTATAATCATTACACATCGAATCGGACCAAAACTTACATTTAAAATTATGGCAATGATATGATAATACTTTATTATTTTTAACAATTTCGTTATTTTATTAATGTTTAATGACATTTGCATGAAAATATAAATAACAAATAAATATTATCATTCGACGTACAAATTTTCATTACAAGTTTCATAAACATTTCCCCGTTTCATAAACATTTGTACATTTTAACAATATTCATCTGCATCTCCAGCTTCAAGGCATCTCCATTGAAGCAACCACAGCGGATCTCTCACGCATAACTGGGGTCCTACACCTGTTGAGTTATCTCTTGAGATGTTTTCCATCCCAGGGAATCTCCCAAATGATACATCCCAGGGAAGCAACCACAGCAGTGTACACGAATGATCTTCATTTGATCGGTAGTTTCTACTTGAGTTACCAAGCATTCGTGTACACTGAAGATGTTTTCCACCACTTGATCTTGATTGTACAAGTTTTCCATCACAGAGAATCTCCCAAATGATACATCCCAACAAACTATATGAAAAAAACACACACTCTCAACAAAAACGCTCAATAGATATTTCATGCTGCCGACGAAGATTGTTCATGTAATCCCTACATTTATAGCAAAAAGAAAATCTGTTTTCTTCATAAATTATTTAGATCTATTGATTCAGAAAAAGTAAATTTCCCGTGATGAAATATCAAATCCGAACAGTGTGTAGTCACTTTGTCACATCATGAAAAAGTAATTTCATTCACGAAAATGTAATAACACTTAATAATATTAAAAATAATACATTATTCAATATTGTCATTCACATTATATTAGATAATAAATTATTTCAACATGAATAAACACATTTTCATGAATAATTATAAAATTATATTCAATATAATACGTAGGATGTGTTTGGTAGACAGTAGTACACTGTTATAATTATTTCAATATAATTATAAAAGTATATTTATCCCAATAGTAAAATTATAAGGGTGTTTGGTTGAACTGGTTTTATATGTATAGTAATTATTTAAATTTATTTGTAATATTTTTTAATCTTATTCTTTTAATATTAACATTAATTCTTTTTATTAAGTTTTAATTAAAGTTTAATTATTAAGCTTTTATTATTTTTAATTTAAGTTTAATTATTTTTAATATTTGTTAATCTTATTCTTTTAATATTAACATTAATCCTTTGTTTTGTCACATCGTGCAGAAATTAGATGTCATCATTGAAAAAGAGGTGTGTTTTTGTATAAAACCCTATAAAGAAATCATTTCATATCTATGGATTCAGTAAAAGTATTATGCATGTCATGACATGTCAAATCGGAACAGTGTGCAGTATTGTTGTCACATCACAAAAAGTAAGAAATAGTATATTTTAATACAGTTTCCAATTGCACAACATTTTTCTATTTTTAAACACATGCAATCATCTAATTATACAAGAAAAGAAGCGAACATATATCCGTGTTCAGTGAAACTTGCAAATTATGAGAAACTAATCTGAAGCGAATAAATATTCGCTTGAATGGATTCTAGGTTGACTTACATGTGAAACACACAACCCCTACATGAGAATACCCTTTACACCTGATGTAAGTACAACAAAGCTTGTATGTGAATACCTAAATTATGAATGAATGTGGGTGGCAAACACACTAACGCGAATAAATCTTCGCTACAAACCATTTCTCAATTTCTATCCCCTGGATCACATTTCATTTTTTTTTATAATTCATTGCCGACATATTTTTGTACGTTACATCATATCTTAAACTAATCATTATACATCGAATCGGACCAGTCTTCATTATTTTAGATAGGGAACATCAATCATAATTTATATATTGTTAATTAAAAAGTTTAGGTGATGTTTGATCTTATCTTGTTACACTCATTATAGGAATCAAAAATTTATATTAAAAAATGCTGAAGACTACGGTCATAAATTAAAATATTACATTTACTATAATTAACATTATATGAAATATTAAATTATTCATACATAACAAACCTTATATTTATTACATGAGCGTCAAAGTAAAATATATACAATGTCATTTATATTCCAAAAAAAATTATAAAAAAATTTAATTGACAGCTCAATTAAAAAGGAAATTAGTACAATGAAGCGCCAAAAAAATTACCACATGTCAAGTCAACTGTCACAAAGTCTCAGACTTTGTGACGCCGGTCAGTGAATCGCTACCATCGAATCAAACGTCATTCCTTTAGATTGGATACGATCTGTTAGATTGGCAGATCGAAGATTTGTTCGCTTATTCAGCATTGAGAATCAAATAGTTGTTTCTTTTGTGGGAATTTTTTTTCAAATAATGTGAAACATGAAAGACATGTACTAAGCGAAGATATATTCGTACAGTGCGGAGTTCTGCACGAATACATCCTCGTCTATTGTCGTATGTTACTTTTCATAATGCATAATTACCTTTCACACTACAAAAGCGAATATCGCTTCGACTCGTACGAAGTTCATGAGAAACTCCTTATTCATGTTTGTGAAAACCGATACGGCCTCATGAAAATACATTCACACTAAGAGTGCACTTTGTATAGTAAAACTGTAAAACATCTGAAGCCCGAATTCGGCCGTAAGACACCCAGGTTATTCTACCATCTGACCTAGCGCTGTCGTCTCCGGCATTTCGACTACGAACCCATTTGTCTTCCGGTTAGTATCTTCGGCTCCAGCGAAAATGGTAAGAAGTATTTACGGTTGCATGCTTGTGTCTATTTCGTTTTCTTAGTTTAGGTCGTTAGAATCTAAATGTGACTTTAACATCTCAGAATCAGGATTCCGATATGCAATAGTTCCATATACTGAATCCACGACTGAAGTGAACACACTAAGGTAATTACGCGAATGTTACAATTGTTAAAATTTGACTCTATTTGGATTAGGTAAGTAATCCAATTTGCTAATGATAATGTAGTGTTCAACAAAGGAAACGAAAACCCGATGCATCAGGCACGCCCACGACACCACTGGATATTCTGGCCAACGCGGCGAATGAAGCACTTAGTGAGAACCAGGTTCAGAAGAAAAGAAGAAGGACTCGTGACCCTGATGTCGATTTCAAGAGCAGAACCTCTCCATCGGGCCTTCATCACCTGATTAACAGGTTATCTGAAGAACAGAAGCAGGCTGTGAAGGACATCGGATTTGGTTCCCTTCTGTCACTTGGCATATCAAAATGCCCACTTCAATTCTCACGGTGCATTGTGAGTCTATTCAATCCCAGAAGGAGGAGCATCGTCCTACACAGTGGAGAGGAGATGCAGATTGATGAAGAGGATGTTCAATGTGTATTGAACATACCCAGAGGTGAATTAGTTGTGGCAGAGTGTTTAGGAAATCACACGGACGACAAGGTGTACAAGGAACATCTCACGGCGTGGAGAAGGAGATGGGGATTCGAGAACAGTGGAGGTCCTTCAACCTACCACATGCCTGACAAAATTCTACAGAACACAGAAGGAGACAGTAACTTCAAGATGGACTTCGTGGTGTTTGTTGTATCCAGTTTTTTGTGGACATCCCAAAATCCACAGTGCAGGTAAACCCAAAGAACCTAGCATTAATTCTGTGATCTCATTTAGAACTTCAATATCATTTTACATGGCTTGAGTCACTACTTTTTTATTTTCAGATTCAAAGTACTGAAATCCCTCCAGGATGTATCTAAAATCAAAGACTACAACTGGTGCAAGTTCACGTTAGACGGGCTAGTCGACAGTGTTTATAAGTGGAAAGCAAAGAAGACATCCTATTTCCATGGACCATTAACCTTTCTTTTGGTGAGTGTAGAAATCTATTTGCTGGAGGTTGTCCATTCATAATTTTTTGATGACTTTGAACGTAACATATATTTGTTCATGCTAATGTATCAGTTGTGCTACTTGGACCGTGTGGTTGAGTTCAAGGTAAACAGTAAGATCTCAAGGAGTTTTCCTATTCTAGGATGCTGGGACGAGAAGAAGATGTACGAAAGGGTTGAGTATGAGGCTGCACAGGGGGGGTTTGGACATGGTAGGGTGGTTGCTCGCATAGCCATGCCGAATGAGCAACCACCGATGCAACAAAATGTGCAGCCAACACCACCACAAACTGGAGATGACCATCCAACTGAGCATGCTCCAATTACACAAAACCTGGCGTCATGTTTGAGGAAGGTTGCTGCCGCTGCCGAAGAATTGGCACAAGGGGCTAAATATCTGAATGAGATGCACCAGATAAACGCCATGGAACTTGTACAGTCTGCGTTTGAGCCCTTGGCCACGGTGCTAAACTCCAATGCAATCCTGAGGGAAGGCTTACAGCGGAGTCTGGACCAAAACAAAAAGCAGCAGCCCAGAGGAAGTGGCATTAACCCCCACACGGAAGCCACCACCCAAGCGAAAGGCAACACCCTTCCTACCAACAACCATGCCAACACCAATCCAACGGCCCCATCGAACAAGAACACATTCACCCCCTCCACCGAAACGAAGACAAAAGCCAACCACCCACCAACGGCCCCATCCAACAAGAGCACACTTTCTCCCAACATCCAAAAAAATATCAACGCAGACAACCAAGCCAAATCCAACACCCATCCTCTAAACACCCTAGACCACACACAACCCACCCTCACACCAACACCCCAATCCCACAAGAACCCCCTTCCACTCAAAACAGTTACCCAAACCCCAGCCCCACCCCCTCCAATGGCACAAGCCAACGCCAACCCCCTTCCTCCAATCATAACCACACCCACTCCAGTGGCACAAGCCAAAGCCAACCCCATTCCTTCACTCAAAACCACACCCCCTCCAATGGCACAAGCCAAGCCCAAAACAAACCCCATTCCTCCACTCAAAACCACACCCCCTCCAATGGCACAAGCCAACGCCAACCCCCTTCCTCCAATCATAACCCCACCCCCTCCAGTGGCACAAGCCAAAGCCAACCCCATTCCTCCACTCAAAACCACACCCCCTCCATTGGCACAAGCCAAGCCCAAAACAAACCCCATTCCTCCACTCAAAACCACACCCCCTCCAATGGCACAAGCCAAAGCCAACCCCATTCCTCCAATCATAACCACACCCCCTCCAATGGCACAAGCCAAGCCCAAAACCAACCCCATTCCTCCACTCAAAACCACACCCCCTCCATTGGCACAAGACAAGCCTAAAGCCAACCCCATTCCTCCACTCAAAACCACACCCCCTACATTGGCACAAGACAAGCCCTCAGCAAACCCCATTCCTCCACTCAAAACCACACCCCCTCCAATGGCACAAGACAAGCCCAAAGCAAACCACATTCCTCCACTCAAAACCACAACCCCTCCAATGGCACAAGCCAAAACCAAAGCCAACCCAATTACTCCCAAAACAGAAACCAACACGAACCCCAGCACTACAACCACCCCAGCCTTGCCTCCTACCCTAATTATCCAAAAAAATGAGGAAGCAGGACCTTCAAAGGCCTTAAATGTCCAAAGAAAAGCCCCACGAAATTTGAAAACTGATTGGTTAACCGATGTCATCAAAACCGAAACCAACAAAAACTCCCCTTCTTTGGCGATAGTTAAAAAGGAACCTGAAGAATGCATCTCCAGTCTACCACAGCCACTTCAAACCGCCTCGTCATTGGAGACAGTGAAGAATGAACCTGAAGAAGGCATCTCCAGTCTACTAACGCCATTTCACACCGCCTATTCTTTGGAGATAGTAAAGAATGAACCGGAAGAAGGCATCTCCAGTGTACTACCGCCACTTCAAACTGGCTCTTCTCGTCCAAACATGCGAACGACAGAATGGGTTAAAGCATTGGAATTGCCTACAGCTTTGAAAACACCACAATTCAATAAAATGTTTAGGGATGACAAGAAACTAACAAACTTTCAGAAGATTTTTGTGGGTTTCGTATTTGCTGGAGGACTTGATCCAAGGTAATGTTTGCTGCAAATGCTTAATTATTCATAAAAAATAGGAATTGCACACCATCTTGAAAAATGTTTTGCTGTTTCCATGCAGTGAAATGTTATTTATTGCGGAACACCTATGTCTACACGTGACGCGCGGGGACATGCTCACAATGGCTAATGAAACCTGGGTAGACAGTATGATTATTGATGTTTGGTCATACATTTTGCACAACCTTTGTAGGAAAAATGTCAAATCTCGTTACAAGAAGATTTTCTACACAACCGTGCTCACCGTAAGTTGTACTAGCACTGTTATTTATCAATTATGTTATTCTTGTGAGACTAAAGACTGCTGTAAACAGATTTTTCGTGAAGGTGGGATAACTACGCGAGAAAAATTCAATGACAGGTTCTGTCTAGAAGGTCGTGCTTTCCAAATTTCAAAAATGGACCTCTGGGAAGTGGACCTCGTAAGTACATCTTTGGCTGTCATACCTTATAATATCATTTACCACTCAGTTCAAATCTAATCTTTTCTAATTCTATCCACAGTTGTTTTTCCCAATCATTGATGACAGACATTTCTACCTTGTTTGCTATAACTTCATACAAAGGCAATTTCAAGTAATTGATAACCGCGAGTCACCTATGCAATCGCCCTTTGAAAGAAGATATAAGAATGCACAAATCTTGGTATGACACTACAATTAAAATTTAAAACAGTTCAATTTTGGAATTCTAGTAGCACTAAAATACATTACATAATGTTGTTTGTAATGATGTATCAGGATGACTACATTCAACAATATATGAACGACGTAGACCCCGTTCTTGCTAAAAAGTATGGCGGTTTGGAAAAGACATGTCTGAAATTGCCATGGCAGGATTCAAAGAATTACACTGACTGCGGCATTTATTGCATGAGACACATGGAGACGTATGAAGGTGAGGTGAAGGGGTGGAAAACTGGCTTTGGAGTTAAAAGAAATGTAAGGAACCAAATAAGGACATTGAGGATGGAATACTGTTGGCGTGTCATTGGCTCGGAGCTCAACAAGGCCAGGAGCGAGGTCTACAATTCCTGCCGTAAATGGATAAGTCAATGATTTAGGAACTGTATACATATTGTGTAATTAAATTTTACAAATAATTTTAGTTCACATGAGTACAATAATGTACTCATAGACAGATGGGGTAATTAAACTATTCCTATAATTGTAATGATTTATTGTTACAATAAAGAATATGTTGTGTAATTTCAATTCTAAAAAATTGTTACTTCACATCCTCACACTTAGGAACGTGTTTACATGAAGTGTTTTTTTTATGAAATTTGATTTTCAAATACTTGTTCAATTATGTGTTAAATGAATAAATTAAGTGAAATAAACATGAGCCGCATAAATATTCGCTTCAAACACCTTCTCTTCATAAAATATGTATGTGAAGCCTCTAATTTCATGAAAGAAATATGAAGAGAATAAATATTCGCCTCTAATACATATTTTCGATGAAGCGAATACATATTCGCCTCACGTTACTAATAATGTAAAGCCACCATCTCATCCATGAGAAGCGGGATGACTTGTCATGTCACTGCACTTACCACGACATGTAAATACCAGTTTCAACATAAAGATCAATTTCATCAGACAAAGATGGTTAGGTTCAAGCGAAAACATCTTCGCCTCAGTATTATGTTTCATTTTCTCAATTTGCAACTAAAAGGATACTTAATATTAGTTGACTTGGGGCGAATAAATATTCGATTCATATAGGTGTTTGTAATTTTTTAGAAATGAATTAGTGTGGTCATTCATTTGGTATTTCATAAAACTTCGCATGCATACATTCGACCTTATTCTTTGTTTCAAATCCAACGTACATACAATACTATATACATATCAGATTTCACATGAAACTGGAATTCGATAGTTGAGATGACAAAAGAACAGTGAACGGAGTATTGGCGTCCATGCTGAAACTTTCGTCCCATTGTTGAGGAGTTGAGAACTGAGGAGTTGTCGTTGGCATTGCACTTGATGGCTGGAAAGGAAGATCAAATTTATTTAAAAGTATGTTATTATATGAATATTAATAACACAATTATTAGTAAAGAAGGGTAAGTCAGCAATTTCATACCGGAATATGTGATTCACTAGTTATTCTTGTTGATTTTCGTTTTCTTGAGTTCTTCTCCAGTCCACCTTTCCTTCTCTTACCCGACTTTGTTGGCTTCTTAGTTTTCATTCCTTTTGCTTGCACAGGGGCACCCTCGGCCGAACGTGATAAACCGGTTGGTGGAGTTTGCATATTTAAACTCTCCTGCAATTTTTTATCCACAAACGTGCACTGGCTCAGCATGATTTCTTTGACATGATAAGTGTCATCTCTTTCGGCTGCCTTGTTAAATAAATGCATGGACAACCCACACAAATCTCTGTATCTTATGTTATGAAGCTCACTCGGATCAACATTAGTACTGTCCACGGTTGGATCAGTTCCAAATATTCCATCTTTGGCTGTTCTTGTCCACCTCTTCAATATCAACGCCGGAGGAATCTTCAACACGTCAATCGTTGTGAAAATCTTTAGGATGTGAGCACACAAAATCCCTCCAAATTCAAATTTACAGCAGCTACACTCGATATTCTTATCGTCATTCTTATGAACTGTAACTGTATGAGAGCATCTCCTAGTGTGGGGTGTTACCTTGTATTTTCTGTGTGTGTCAACATCCTCTAACATTTCAACACCACAATCATGCGACATAAACCATTGTTGTTCAAAGCACTTAAAGACCTCTGGGGTGTAAACTTTGCAGGCATCCTTTAAGATCAAAACTGGATAGTTAAGACTTGGTTGGCTGGTAATTGATTTGAAATCAGCCTTCAACACATCATATCTTCTTTCATCAAGTAGTCTTTCAAAGTGTTTGAAAAATTCTAAAAACTTGTGTTTGTAGGAGCAGTACCTTTTCAACATACTGTTCATACTCTCACTTCTCTGTGTTGTCGTCATATCAGCACAAAACATTTGTCGTCCATACACTAATGCCCACTTTCGCCTGATGCTAAACATGCGTTTCAACCAATCGTTGTTTTCAAGCCCGTAGTTTGTCAACATTTGATTCCAAGCTTCAACAAACTCTATCTCTTCTTCAAAATCATATATACACGAAGAAAAATCCTTAGAAAAATCTCTGAAATTATGGAACACCGAGCTAAGATGTATGGCTGCATTTTGAAATATGTGCCAAATACAGAGACGATGATTTGTTTCGGGCCATTGAGACGCCAAGGCCTTAGCCATGGCCGCGTCTTGATCTGTAAGAATGGTTTTTGGTTTTTTCCCATGCATAGCTTTGGTGAAAGTCTCAAACAACCAATCAAAAGTCATCGCAGTTTCATCGTATAATAGAGCTGCTCCAAAAAGAATTGATTGTTTGTGATGATTGACACCTACAAAAAGCGCAACTGGACGACCTTCATTATTCTTCTTGTATGTGGTGTCAAAACTGACCACGTCTCCGAAGTATGAATAATCGGACCGCATGTTGGAATCACACCAAAAAATATTCGTTATCAAATCGTCCGCATCAAGTTGAAAAGCATTATAAAAACCAGGATCATTGGATTGTTTGTTCTGCAAATACTCTAATACACCCCCTGTTTCCCCAAAATTACACTCTCTGGTTCTTTTCGTGCGCAGGTAATTTTTGTAATCCTCAGGAAGAAAACCTAGATTCTCCCTTCCACCGATTTGTTTAGACATTAGAGCATGTGATGACTTAGGAGGAATTCCCACGTTAGTGGCCATCTCGATATGTAAGCCTGCAACTGCAGAAATATTCCTATGGCATCTATACAGGTGAGTTTTCTTTGGACTTGCAAGAGGATGACTATGATCACTAATAAAATTTACCACTTGGAACTTTCCATTGTCTGCACGCTTTATCCTCAATTTCGCTTCACAACAGAACCGAGTCACAGAACGTCTACGTTTCACATAGACATCACGTTTGTCCTTTCCCCGTTCACCCTGTGCACTACAACAAAAAACTCTATCCAGTATTTTACCCTCCTTGTCTACATGTTTTGAACTGCGCCTTATACCAAATCCTATTAGTTTAGCGTATGCTAAGTAGAATACGTAGCCTTCTTCTTCACTCTCAAATTCTCTACCTAAAAGTGGAATTAAGTTGGATTCGATGTCCTCCAAAGGTTGGCCGTTTCCATCGAAATTCAATTGACGACGACAAGTAGCAGATTCGCTGTTCAGTTTGAACAAGTGGAAAATAAAGGTTTGTAGATTATTGGAAAATGAAAACAATATAAGCGAAGAATGCTTCACTTCAACAGTATGAAGAATGTAATATTAGGCGAATATAGTTTCGCTTCATAAGATATTATCTCATAATGTAGTAGTGAAGAGATCTTCGCTTACATGTGCACTACAAAAATTGGAGAAGTTAAAAATGTTACCTTAAATCAATAATATCATTCTCGTCCATATCATTCTCGCTGATACGTATTCCTTCCTGATAATCAAAAAGAACATGACCTTTTCATGTCGATGATTCAAAAAACATAGAAAAGGTTGGGAAGAAAAGTAAAGGAGGTATAGATGACATTCAAAAACAAACCATTTTATAATTTAGGAAGACGGATTGATATTATAATGAAGTCTCCGGCGAAGGAGAGGTCGATGGTAGACAATGTAGTATAACTCCGGCGAAGAAATGGTCGTACAGTAGAGAGAGAGAAGAGTACAAAGTTGTCTAGCTTAGCAGCATGGCTTGCTGCATGCAGCATTTAATGAAACCTGTGTTAGGTGGCGGTGAGGTGACTTGTTAAAAAAATTATTTCATTTTAATAATTAAATGACAAAAATTATTATGAAATTAAATTAATAAATCAATCAATCAATCAGTAAGCGAAGATTTCTTCACATTATTGTTTTGACAATTGTTTCACAAATATTATTTTGACAGTAGTTTTAAAAAATAATAATTATTTATCAAATTTATACTTCAATTTATACAGTATTTGTTAATGTTTCAAGATTTAGTTAAATATAAGGCTGATGTTTAAAAAAAAAACAATTCGAAGAACAAAAAACATAATTCTGAAATCAAATATGACATTGAATTTTCAAGAATGCAAAATATTCAAATATTAAGTAAAAATTAAACCAACACATGTCTATTACAAAAACAAATCACAAGCAGCAATGGATTCTAGCAAGCTTGTGTGAGGAACACCAAACACATCCAAATATGTCTTCAGAGGATTCTCTGCCTCAAATACCCAAACAAGTTCATTAACATCGTGCCTAGACTTGTCGTATACAACTATAGTTTTGTCGTCCTCGGGCTCGACAAATGGATTCTCCATTTCTTTAGTTGTACCTCCTCCAGCAATTACAAACCCCATAAGATCAAGTTTGTAAGCCGGGATGAATTCCCCTGCAAATATGAAGGTGTAACTGTCGAAGAGTTTGGGCAGCTGAAAGAAAATACAATACATTATTAGTAATGATGGACAATTGAATATCATATGGAGGAGGGAATAAGACAAAACTTACATTGTTCAAATAACGCATTCTGCCAGCTCTTGGACCGCCCACAGTCCCATGATTATCTCGCTGCACCTCGTATGGTTCCTCGTCCACGTAACAGTTAAATCTGATTGATGATTTTATCCCTGTATAAAAGCAATAGGTGTTTTTAGTTTCATATATGTGAAAATGAATATTGAGTTAACAGTAAAGGGTTAAGAATAACAGAGTCTCACAATCAATGGTAAGGACCCAACTCCCGTTCAATATGCCCTTCAATACTTTGATAGTGCGACCGCATCCACCATTAGAATCGGTGGATGCTATGACGTGGGTAACATCGTCTCGCCACCTCATTGACACCGTGGCACCACATGTGTTAGCATATTGTTGCATCAAGTGCTGTTTAAGAACAATCATAAATATTTCAGTTAAACAGGATGAAAACTTAAACAATATGGAAAAAAAAAGGGAGAAATGTAACGAAGAGTACTATCTCTTCACTTGTTAATTGATTTGGGCATAAAATCCAATCTTTGCCAAAGTTTTGGACGGATGCTGAGGCAGCCTGCACGTGCATGAAAAAAAAAACGGTCTTTGTGAGTATGTACTAGGGTTTCAGGGAAATAATATCACAAAACACAACACTAGGTAAGTTTTCCTAAATAACATTGATTTACAGTCAAGGTAACATTTTGAGAGTAGGGTTTCCAAAAGATTAAAGAGACAACAACATCACATAACAGAATCTAGTGTAGTAGTTCCATAATCCTAAATATTAAAAGCTACTAGTCAGGAATACGTACCATTGTGGAGTCGTGAAGATGTGGATTCAGGTTCGGTCGACGGGGAGCCGGTTACGAATCGCCGTGAAAAGGAGGCAGGAAGAGAGAGAGATGAATCGGGCGGAAATGATAATAAAATAATCATATTAGGGGGTATATATATTCATGTAACCGGGGCGAACATGTCTTCTTTTGAAAAGCGACTATTCATTCCATGTAACATGACACAGGGACTAGGGGCGAATAAGTGTTCTCTCGAGAAGCGACTATTCAATCCATTTTACATGGAACATGGTCTAGGCGAACAAATGTTCTTTTCCAGCGAAAAAATTGAAATAAAGAAAAAAAGTAATGAATTAATTGAAGCAAATATATCTTCGCTCCAGAGAGTCTCCAGGCAAAAAAAAAAGAAATAAAAAAAAATAGGAAAAAAAAACTAGCCGGTAATTGAGGCGAAGATTTGTTCGGTTGCTGCATGTCATCTTCAATTAATTGAATTAATATTTAATAAACGGAAATATAAAATCCATGTAATTTTGGTCTTCACATAAACGGGTAAGTGTCTTTACATGGTAGTCAAGCGGTCTTCTCATGGGTGGGTAGGGGGGTTTTACATGAGGTTTTTATTAGAATGAATTGAAGCAAATATATCTTCGCTCCAGAGAGTCTCCAGGCAAAAAAAAAAAAATAAAAAAAAAATATGAAAAAAACCTAGCCGGTAATTGAGGCGAAGATTTGTTCGGTTGCTGCATGTCATCTTCAATTAATTGAATTAATATTTAATAAACGGAAATATAAAATCCATGTAATTTTGGTCTTCACATAGACGGGTAAGTGTCTTTACATGGTAGTCAAGCGGTCTTCTCATGGGTGGGGAGGTGGGTTTTACATGAGGTTTTTATTAGAATGAATTGAAGCAAATATATCTTCGCTCCAGAGAGTCTCGAGGCAAAAAAATGAAATAAAAAAAATAAAAAAAAATTCCAAGAAAATAAAAGATTGAATTACTTGAAGCGAATATTATATCGCTGCCTGTATTATTTAATAAATTAAACTAATATTTAAAAAACGTAAATATAATATGCATGTCAATTCGGTCTTTACATGGACGTGTAAGTGTATTTTCATGAACGGCTGGCGTTCTTCTCATGGGTGGGTATGCGGGGTTTACATGAGGGTCATGGCAACGGGCGTGTAGATCAGAGCGAAGATATCTTATCTGGGTATTATCTGAATATTATATTATTTCCTGGCGTTAACGGGCGCTTCCGTTAACGGCGTCTCGTGTGAACCCGGGCCTAAACCCGGCTTCCGGATTCTCCCTCCCTCCGTCTCCTGCCCAGATTTATTTATTATTAAATTAATAATGCTGCAATCTGATTGGTGCGCCACAGGGGAACACGGCAATCGGTAGCAGAAGATCTGAACTGCTAAGAATGAGTGTCAAAATGGGTTAGTGCTAACCAAATTAATTTTTTAATATCTAAGTAAAAATAATAATAAATAGATTGACAGCTTATCTTTCACTCTTTTTTGCTAGTTGAGAGAGAGAGAGAGAGAGAAGAGTGGGGGTTCTTCTTTCTTCTTCACTTCTTCTCCCCGCCAAAAGAACATTAATTCCCCCAAATCTTAGAAAGAGACAATCAATCTTCTTCTCCGGCCATAATAAATCTTCTCTCATCTAAACCCTAAAACCATGGCACCATGATGAATAATCCTCCCCATCCACCACCTAGCGTTCAGCGCAAGCTACTCGTCGAGGTTATCGACGCACGTAATCTCCTTCCCAAGGACGGACAGGGAAGTGCCAGCGCTTACGTCGTCGTAGACTTCGACGGACAGAAGAGACGAACTTCCACCGTATGTCGAAATCTCAACCCAGTATGGACCGAAGCTATCGAGTTCATTGTCTCCGATCCGGCCACTATGGAGTACGAAGAGCTAGAGATCGAAGTCTACAATGACAAGAAATTGAGTCACGGCAACGCCCGCAAGAATCATTTCCTCGGCCGGGTTAAGGTTTTCGGCAGCCAATTCTCGAAGAGAGGAGACGAAGGCTTGATTTATTTTCAATTGGAAAAAAAGAGTGTTTTCAGTTGGATTAGAGGCGAGATTGGATTGAAGATCTATTATTACGATGAGATTCTCGACAACCACCACCAACCCGACCTCAATACCGAACCTCCACCTCCTCCAGATAACAACAACAACAACAACAACGACAATCCTCCACCACAGCCACCTGCTCCTCCGCATGGGCCGCCGGAAGGCGGCAGGGTTTTAGAGGGTCCCGTTCCAACTGATGTAGCCATGGAAGGATCTCACACGCCGCCCATGGTCACAATCGAGGAGTCTCCACCCCTTCAGTCCATGCCAGGACAAACCAACGAGTACCCGCATCATCCTCGTCAAGGTCCTCCTCCTCCTTCTCATGTTCAGCATTATTCATTTCCTCATCATCCGGAAGCACCGCCAACGATACATCCAGAGCCGCCTCCGCCGCAGCAACCACCGGCTGAAATTAGGAAGATGCACGCTGGGAGAACTGAATATACCGACAGGGCTAGAGTTTATCGGCGGCCAAGCGGGAACTACTCTCCGAGAGTTATCTCCGGCAGATCTACAGGCGATTTGGACAGAATTCCGGCGTATGATCTCGTCGAGCCGATGCAATATCTTTCGTTCGGATCGTTAAGGCTCGCAGCCTCGCACGCAATGAAAGCCCTTATGTGAAAATTCAGACGGCGAATCATTTTGATAAGTCGAAACCGGCTATATATAGGCCCGGCGAACCGCCGATGAATCCGGAATGGCATCAGGTATTTGCACTTGCTTGTAATAAGCCTGATTCGACTAGCTCCACTCTCGAGATTTCAGTATGGGACGCACCAACCGAAAGTTTCCTCGGCGGCGTCTGTTTCGATTTGTCGGACGTCCCTGTTCGAGATTCACCTGACAGTCCTCTAGCTCCGCAGTGGTATCGGCTCGAAGGCGGAGAAGATCCGAGCAAAGTCACCGGCGATATACAGCTGTCAGTTTGGATTGGGACTCAGGCTGACGATGCTTTTCCAGAGGCTTGGATCTCAGACGCGCCTCACGTAGCTCATACTCGTTCGAAGGTCTATCAATCTCCCAAACTCTGGTACCTCAGAGTGATGGTTCTTGAAGCTCAGGATCTCCACATTGCGCCGAATCTCCCGCCATTGACGACACCGGAGATTAGGGTTAATGGGCAGCTCGGATTCCAGTCCGTACGAACGAGGAGAGCGATGATGAATAATCACACGGCGTCTTTCTACTGGCACGAGGACCTCGTTTTCGTCGCCGGCGAACCGCTAGAAGACAATCTGATCTTGCTCGTGGAGGATAGAACCGGGAAAGATCCCGCGTTACTCGGCCACCTCATGATTCCCGTCGGTTCGATTGAGCAGAGGATTGACGAACGAGCAGTCGCAGCTAAGTGGTTTGCTTTGGAAGGTGGCGGAGGAGCTGGACCGGGGCCTGGTCCAGTTGGTGGGCCGCCGCCATATTACGGACGAATACATTTAAGGCTGTGTTTGGAAGGAGGCTATCACGTGCTGGACGAGGCCGCCCACATTTGCAGTGACTTCCGGCCGACGGCGAAACAGTTATGGAAGCCAGCGATTGGGGTCCTGGAGCTGGGAATCCTGGGGGCGCGTGGGCTGTTGCCTATGAAATCCAAAGGTGGAGGAAAGGGATCAACAGATGCTTACTGCGTAGCCAAGTATGGAAAAAAGTGGGTCCGGACAAGAACCGTGACCGATAGCTTTGACCCACGTTGGAACGAACAATACACGTGGCAGGTCTATGATCCATGCACCGTTCTCACCATTGGCATCTTCGACAATTGGCGCATGCTCTCCGATAAACCCGAGGACAAACCGGATTGCCGGATCGGAAAGGTTCGGATCCGGGTGTCCACACTGGAGAGCAACAAGGTCTATACCAATTCATATCCTTTGTTAGTCCTTATGAGAAGCGGGTTAAAGAAAATGGGCGAGATCGAATTAGCAGTTAGATTCGCCTGTCCGTCGTTGCTGCCCGATATATGCGCGGTTTACGGGCAGCCCCTACTGCCCAAAATGCATTACCCTCCGTCCGTTGGGTGTTTCCCAACAAGAGACATTGCGTGGGGCTGCCACAAAAATGGTGGCAGCCTGGCTGGCACGGTCTGAGCCGCCAATGGGGCCGGAGGTTGTTAGGTACATGCTGGATGCAGATTCGCATTCGTGGAGCATGAGAAAGAGCAAATCCAACTGGTTTAGGATAGTGGCGGTTCTAGCGTGGGCAGTCGGGTTAGCCAAGTGGCTAGACGACATACGTAGATGGAAAAAACCCGGTCACAACGATCCTAGTTCACTTGCTCTACTTAGTCCTGGTTTGGTATCCGGATCTTGTGGTCCAACGGGTTTTCTATACGTGTTTTTGATCGGGGTTTGGTACTATCGGTTCAGACCGAAAATACCCGCCGGGATGGATGCTAGGCTTTCGCAGGCAGAGGCGGTGGACCCGGACGAGCTGGACGAAGAATTCGACACGATCCCGAGTTCAAGGCCGCCGGAGTTATTAAGAATGAGGTACGATCGGTTGAGGATGCTGGCAGGGAGGGTTCAAACGGTTCTAGGGGACATTGCAACACAAGGGGAGAGGGGTCCAAGCATTAGTGAGCTGGAGGGATCCAAGGGCGACTAAGCTGTTCATAGGGGTGTGTTTGGCCTATCACTATAACATTATACGCAGTTCCCCCCAAAATGGTGGCCGTGGCTATGGGTTCTACTTTTGAGACACCCAATGTTTAGGGACCCAATGCCCTCGCCTAGCTTGAACTTCTTTAGGCGATTGACCAGCCTGTCCGATAGGTTAATGTAGTTTACTTCTATTATTATTATTATTATTAAGAGTTCAAAAAGTTTTAATCTTTTTTTTTTTTTGGATAAAACAATCCATGATGAAAACAGGGATACAAATCCCTTCTTTTTTGGAATGGGTGGAAATTTTGTGTTCACCCCCTCTTTTATAATAACATAGGGATGTGTGAGTGGAAAAAAAGCATCCCTTCATTATTATTGACTCTCAGCTGCTCTGCCAAATCATGACAAAGATAAGAAAGTGTGGAGGCAAAAGAGTTGAAAAATGTATTGATTTTGCTTTCATTTTTTCTAAAAGGTGAGACATTGATTTGAAACATGTTTTCCTTCTTGACTGTTTCCACCACTAGCTAGTTTGAGGTTGTGTTTCTAACACAAAAAAATAAAAATAAAAGATATCTTACTTTATTTTTAAAAAAAAAATATTATAATAATTCAACAACCTAAATAACCTGAAACCAACATGAAACAAGATCATGAAATCAATCACCAATTCTTTATATTAAAGATTGGGTGAAAAGACAAAAGATGAGAAAGAAAGAGAAGGGGGAGGCAATGAAATCAGCTGATGAACATCATGTGAAAATAGTACAGTGGATATTCCAATGCCTAGCGCATGGAGGAGAGGTGGTGACCTAGTTTATATATTAATAATGTATAATGTTCATCATAGTACATGCAGAAAATGGAATGGGAGAGAAAGAGACAAATGATGAGAAAGAAGAAGAAGGAGAAGAGGAAGAGAAGCCTACATAAGGACAAGGATGATTAATAATAGTAATCAAATTAAGAATGTAAAGAATTCTATCTAACCCCACAAAGATGGATTTGTAATTATTAATAATCAAATAAGCTTGTAAAAGAAACACAAACCCCCATGTGCATCAATAATGAATTCATGTGTATTGACAAAATCGTCCTTTCTTCTAAAGAAGATACAAGTCTAAAAGAATGAAGATGAACCTTCATTGAATGTCTATTTTGCAAGGGAAATTTCCCCATTTTAAAATCCATCCGTTAAGAGGGAAGAAGGGGAGAGGGACTCAATAAATCTCTCTCATTAACTTCCCTTCCCCTTTAGAAAACAAATTAAGACATATAGTTTCAATTAGTAAAGAGGTTTCCTTCCTCTTTTGAGACTGTGAAAATAATAAGATGAGTGCAGGTCCAGGTATCTACAATGACATAGGCAAGAGAGCTAGAGGTATATCCCATTCTCAACTTACTATTGGTTTTATTTCATAACCTCTAATTTTTTGTTTTTTTTTATCTGTAGAGGTTCTTCATCAATGTTACCCTCCAAATCCACCTAATTCCAATTCCACCCCAGACGTTTGACATGACTCTAGACAGCCGATGCCAAAGTAAGTTTTTGTTATCTCTACTAATTTTCCAACTATAATAAAACATTAAAATTGTCAATGTTGTTGCAGTTAATGGGATTGTGCCTGGACTTAGAGTGTTTTCTGGGTTAAGGCTTCCTCTAGAGGGCAAGGTGAAGACTAATTAGTAACATTACTCTCACTTCTCACATGCAATATAATAAGAATAAGAATAAGAATGATTCAACAATTAATATGATTATGATGATGATGATGATGATAATAATAATAATAATAATGGATAATGATAGGTAGAAATGAGGTACCTTCACGAGTATGGCGGGATAACAGCAGGCATGAGTTTGGCAACGGACTCAACCTGTCATAAATGCTTCAGCTGTAACAGGGACTGGTAATTTCTCAATTGGAGGTGATCTCGCCTTTGATAGCTCAACTGGGATGTTTGATGAGTACAATGCTGCTCTTAGCTTCAGCACTCGTACTTTCATGGCTTCCTTGGCCTTGTAAGTTTACATATATATGACTGGTCTGATGCTGTTACAAATTCAACAAACAAAATAAGTGTGTTGTTGTTGTTGTTACAGGAATGACAAGGCTGATGCTGTAAGAGCCTCTTGTTACTGGTCAGGAATACCTAAAACGGCAGTTGCAGCAGAGGTGAACCACAGGATGTATGACAACGAAACTGGATTCACTTTAGGTACACAACACTTACTATTTGGAGGGACAACTGTGAAGACAAGGGCTAGCAGTATGGGAGGATCGCTGCACTTGTGGAGCAGCAGCTGTTGCCATGGTTCTATCTTAGCCTAACTGGGGATGCCAATGCAAGGGATGTGTCGAATAGTGCCTGCATAGGGGTATCTGCACTATTAATGTCCTCAATCACTAACGAAGAAAGGAAGAGGCTTCCAGGTCTCAGAAATGATCCCATTGGAGCCGACTTGTCCTTCAGATTCTCCATATACCACACACAGCTGCACAACACGTTCGTGCTAACTTAAAACTAACTGATAATAATATTAAGTCTGAGACTCAAAGGAGACATATAAGTATTTTTTGTGGCCGGAATGTTAAATCAGAACAAAAGTTGCCGCATTGCTATCGATGCTGCATATGTTATGGCCTTTCTTTCTTGCCAGTCCCAAAATGTTACACAGACTCATCATTCCAACCTATCTAGAAATTCTTGAAACTGCAAGCTGCTCATTGTAATAAAAGCATAAAGATAGTACTGTCTAGAGAGGTAGCATCTATAATTAATGGATCTCCTCCTGCTCCTCAATGTTTTCATTCTCAAGATTTGGTTGTTACATCGCTTTATTTCATATAATACAATTGTTTGCATTAGACAAATTTATTTATTTATTACAGCTAGAGCAATGTTTCAGCAATATTACAATGTGATCATGATGAGAATCTCAATGTACAGGGAAAAGAAACATTATATGTTATGATGAATTGATTTGTTCAAACAGGGGTTTCATCAATGGTTGAGTGAAGCAGGATAGTATGTTGGGGCTGTAATGAAATACATATATAATTAGTGTTCCAAACTAATATCATTCCTACTCAATCTTAACCAAATAATATGTTTTTTTTTGGGCAGCAGTAGATTGTAGAATAGAATATATAAGTTATTATAATTGTAAGAGACTAAAAATATCTTAACCAATTAAAAATACTTTTAGATATCAAACACTAAAAAAATCAACTAATCATCTAATATTATAAAAAAAAAATGAATTGGTAATTTGTATACAGGTGGCTGGATTGAGATAGTGCCCAAACTTGTAGGATCGAAGTAACCAACTAATAATATTATTTAAAGGAAAGGTAAGTCATATGTAGATGGGTTTAATGTTTCAGATAAACTGGAATTGATCTAATAATATTCAACACAAGGCTGACCAAGAAAAACAAAAACACCATATGAATCAATAAACTGTCCGAATTCCATGGAATGGCTAATTCAAGGTAAGGCAGTTAGTAGTATTCCAGGTATTTCTGTTTTTCATTCTCTCTTTCTCTCTCTTTCATCTTCCTCTCTCTCTCTGTCTCTCTTCCTTCTTGCTCTTCCAATTTCTGTGTTTTGCTTGCTTGGTAAGAGAGGAGAGGAGAGGAGAGGGGAGGGGAGGAGAAAAGAGAAGAGAGAAGAAAGAAGGTGCATGGGCGAAGAGAGGAGAAGAAGAAGGAATTCTTCTTCAGATGGAGATGGAGGAGAGATTTCAGAGAGGAAGCCAGGAGGAGGAGAGCCATTGCATATATTTTGGGTAAAGAATATTTTGAATTTCTCTAAAGATATGCATTGAAAAATTGTATATAAATTAATAAATCTGTGATGATTCATCCATTCAGGGAATGAATCATTTGAGAAGCTAGCATCTATGAGCTTGCTTGCCAACATAACATTCTACCTTAGATCAAAATACAAGTATGGATGGAATTGAGCTGGGTAATGTTGTCAGCATTTGGTCTGGTTCATCAATTTCACCACTTGGCTGGTGCTTTCATCTCAGGATGCTTATCTGGGAAGATTTCTAACCCTCCTATTTGGTTCAATCGCCTCCATGTTGGTAAGTAATACACATTATATAATCCACCATTGCATAAAACTAACTAATAATTATATTAATCAACAGGGAATGGGAGTGATGACATTAACAGCAGGCATACCTCGTCTTAGACCTCCACCTTGCATTGACGTCTTAAATTGTCCGACAGGCTCAACCATGGCAGCTGGATTCCTCTTCTCTGCTTTGGCCCTGCTAGCAATTGGCTCGGGAGGCATTAGACCTTGTAATATCGCCTTTGGTGCAGATCAGTTCGATACAAACACGGCCAAAGGAAGGTCTCAACTCAAGAGCTTCTTCAACTGGTGGTATTTTCCTTCACAGTAGCCCTCCTTATAGCACTCTCCATTGTTGTCTACATCCAAACAAAACGTTCAGCTGGCTTCTTGGATTCGCAATCCCAACCGGTTGCTTCTTCCGTTTCGATAATCATCTTCTTGCTTGGCAGAAATGTTATGTCTATAGGGAGCCTCAAGGAAGTGTGTTTCTGGATATTGTTAAGGTCCTCAATGCAGCCTTCGGAAGAGGAAGATAGACTTAGGGCTTATTGCCTGATCTCTATGATCCAGAGCTTATGGAGTCAGAAAGAAGATATAATGACATTCCGAGAACCTCTAGGTTTAAATTCATCGAGAAAAGCAGCCATTATTGTGATAGAAGTGAGATTGATGAGTTGGCATTTCAACAAACAGTTGGCGGCTATTGCAGTATCCAGCAGTTGAAGAGACTGAAATGCTATGGTGGGAATAATCCCCGTGTGGTTCACCGGATCGCCTGTTTCATATCCATGGATCAAATGACATACTAGGAGTATTGCAGGCAATTCAAAACAAACCACAAAAATCAAGCAGTTTCAAATCCCACCTTCATGGATCGGGCTAACTTCCATGATCGCTCTTGCTCTTTGGGTGTTCATCTACGAATGCGTAATAGTGCCGGTTCTCAAAAAAACAACGAATAAAGATGACGTGAGACTAACTACAAAAACGAAGATCCAAGTAGGCATCGTGATGTCAATCCTGTGCATGTTAGTCGCCGGAATCCTGGAACGGATACGTCGGCAATCGGCCATTGACAATGGTACCTTCGCATCACCAATTACGTAGC